>NC_091478.1:22640138-22825714 GCF_036971445.1 Narcine bancroftii
CTTGTACCTCTTCTTTGGTGCACCTCTGTCTCGGTGGCCAGTGGAGAGCTCGCCATATAACACGATCTTGGGAAGGCGATGGTCCTCCATTCTGGAGACGTGACCTACCCAGCGCAGTTGGATCTTCAGCAGCATGGATTCGATGCTGTCAGCTCTGCCATCTCGAGTACTTCGATGTTAGGGATGAAGTCGCTCCAATGAATGTTGAGGATGGAGCGGAGACAACGCTGGTGGAAGCGTTCTAGGAGCCGTAGGTGATGCCGGTAGAGGACCCATGGTTCAGAGCCCAACAGGAGTGTGGGTATGACAACGGCTCTGTATACGCTTAGCTTTATGAGGTTTTTCAGTTGGTTGTTTTTCCAGACTCTTTTGTGTAGTCTTCCAAAAGCACTATTTGCCTTGGCGAGTCTGTTGTCTATCTCGTTGTCGATCCTTGCATCCGATGAAATGGTGCAGCCGAGATAGGTAAACTGGTTGACTGTTTTGAGTTTTATGTGCCCGATGGTGATGTGGGGGGGCTGGTAGTCATGGTGGGGAGCTGGCTGATGGAGGACCTCAGTTTTCTTCAGGCTGACTTCCAGGCCAAACATTTTGGCAGTTTCCGCAAAACAGGACGTCAAGCGCTGAAGAGCTGGCTCTGAATGGGCAACTAAAGCGGCATCGCCTGCAAAGAGTAGTTCACGGACAAGTTGCTCTTGTGTCTTGGTGTGAGCTTGCAGGCGCCTCAGATTGAAGAGACTGCCATCCGTGCGGTACCGGATGTAAACAGCGTCTTCATTGTTGAGGCCTTTCATGGCTTGGTTCAGCATCATGCTGAAGAAGATTGAAAAGAGGGTTGGTGCGAGAACGCAGCCTTGCTTCACGCCATTGTTAATGGAGAAGGGTTCAGAGAGCTCATTGCTGTATCTGACCCGACCTTGTTGGTTTTCGTGCAGTTGGATAACTACACGACCCATATAAATAACAAATTATCACAACATGTGTTGATTGGTTTATGTCCAGATCAAGTTAGAATCGACTATTTATATTTCAAATTTGCTCAAACACGGTGACGTGATTTATACAGACTAATCAGAGAAGGTTGAAAGTAGCAATTTTCTGTTTTCCATTTTTACTCAACTTTCTACTCTTCCTTCATATTTTGAAATCATTCTTGTCCCTTGCTTAGGTTCAAACTCTCATTTTCTCGATTCTGTCCTACCTACTATCCCCAAATTCAGCTGCTACATTCACCAGCTCATTTAGCCCCTGCTTGCCTGAACCCAGTGATGCTGGGTGACCATTCGATTTCTCTCTGTGCAACCCTTCCCCTATAAACACACATCAAACAAAGTCAATTGAAATCCTAAATGAGCATTCACCACCCCCTGATCTCTTAGACCGGGCAACAGAGGCTTCCTGGAAAAGATGGATTAACTTCATGGAGGATGCTGAGAGAAAAAAACAAGGGAATTGTTTCAGCAGGGGAAGTGTCTGACACTTGAAGCTTTTATCTGCTGGATCTCATACTTCATGTTCCTCTGTTGCTTCGGGCTGTAATCTAAAATGGAGACTAAATCAGAGGTATTTGCCTCACAAAATGTAAATGCTCCTGCAGGGAAGCAAAGTGATCACCCATCCTGCTGTTTCATGTCCATTAAAACCCCTTGGTTAGGAACACGATGGAGAACAGGGGATGATGACTTGGTTTTAAGATTTATCTTTCAAACTATTTGGCCAGCCTCCCAATAGAACCTGCATTTGGGATTTTAAATTTTAAACCAGTTAAAATGGTGGCTGTTCTCTTTATAGTTTACATAAAAACCAGGAAGACATTTGACAGCTCACCTTATACTGTACCTAATGACAAAAATTCTTGAGATTAATTCTTGTTATAATAACAAGAAATAAACAAGAGCATGACACCATGTCTGAAAAGTAGTGATGGCAGTGAAAGAAATGGTGGTCAATAATATTGGAAAATCCACACAATCTTTGCCCAAGAATTAGCCGACTGCTCTGAGAATGTTAAACACCAAGTGTCACCAAAATACATTTTACTGGTCACAAGGCAGCAGTGAACATGTCCATCATCAGGAACATAACCAAACTGCACCTTGCTCATTTTAAGCAGGGATAGGTCATCATCTACTAACGGGGTACATACCCTATCCATGTGGAGTATAGTCTCTCCTGAGGAGCAGAAATCTATAACAAAACACAAACGATAAACCATTTCATTGTACTGCAATGTCTACTCGTGTCTGCAAGATCTCATTTGCAACTTTTTCCTGGGCAGAAGGAATTTTGCCAAAAAAAATTGTCTTTTAGTTCCCAATGACATATTTTAATTTAATTTGAGATAAGTTAGAAGATTGCATCTGTGACATGTATCTGAGATATAGACAAAATACAATGCATAAATATCATGGATTTAAACAAGTCTTCACATGGAACAAAATGGAGGAACTAAGAGCTGATCCTTGTGTCACGGGGGCTGTTCATTCACAACAAGGATTAATAACGGTTAAGGCCAATACTCAATTTACCAGCTTCTTGAGCTCGCATGTTTGGTTTTGCTAATCAGAGGCGGAATCAAGTACGAAAGTGACCACGCAAATGATAACCATACCTTTATTTTTATATCTTTTGGTGCCATTTTCTTTACTTCACTCAGGAGTCGATCACCAAATCCTACAATTTAATACAAGATTGAAAAATTAAAAGAGTTCACAAAGGAGAAGTGAAGCAGAATCTTACAAATCAAATATCAATAGATTTTTCAAACACATCGCACATGTCCAGAGAACAGTAAGACAGGAAAGGCTGCATCTGCAATGATTGAAGTAAAAACACAGAAATAATGGATGAACTCAGCAGGTCTTGCAGCATCTATAGAAGATAAATTATGGATATTTCAGGCTCTCTTCAAGCCATGAGCATTCAAGGCCTGAAATGTTAGTAATAACTTCTATGGACACGGTGAGACCTGTTGAGATCCTCCAGCATTTCTGTGTTTTTACGGTTCAGGACAGAAACGCATGACTGCATTAAATACGAGGTCCGATTTATGCTAAAACTTTGCTGCCCGCAAAAGCTGTGTTTGGGAAATTTAAAGTGGCAAACTGTACACACAGATTCATCGACATACCAGAAGTACGTGAAGGATATAAATAAAGCTCATACAATCAAAGGTGGAGAACTCTCCTTCAAATGGAAATATGCCGGTTTTAATTGTGTGATCAACCCTTAGCTTTGCATCTGAAACAGCTCCTTGAATTGCTTTATTTGCTTTGCGATAGGAACCTAAGATCCACTGTTCAGGACAGTCGGTGCTGCATGTATCACACACATTACCAATAGTTTGATCTGGAGATTTTAAGAGAGATTTTAAATGATATAATGAATTCACATCATAAGGGAATGCAGGTGTTGGAATCTGAACCAAAAAAAAAACAAATTGCTGGAAGAAAGGGATAGTGAGTGGGGTTTAATACCTCCGGACACCCCAAAGCGGTTTATAGTGGATTAAGTAGTTTAAGTTGGCAGTGCAGGAAATGCAGCAGTTAATTTTCACACAGCAAGATGATAACGACCAGCTAACCTGCCTCAGTGATATTGGTTCTGGGATGTCCTAAAATTCAGAATAAGACCATTCAGCCCCATGAGCCTGCACCACCATTCAATATGATCATCGTTAGTACCCCACTCTCTCCATTTCTCTTGGCCACAAGGGTCACATCCAATCCCCTTCTGAATACCATATATTTTGGCGTATGAGTTGTAAAACCCTCAAAAATCACTCAGAAAATGTGGGTCAACCTATACTCCAGATATACTTTCAAGACAAATTCAGGTCAAAACTGTTTGACGCCAATTCAGCATACAAGTTGATCCTGGAATTACTAATTTGGTGTATTAGTCAACCCAAGGAGCACCTCCCCACCACCATGTAACCCCATAACCCACCCAGACATTTTTATAAAACCCATACCGCCTGAGGTCCTTGCTCCTATCCAGGAGCCAAAGGTCACCGTTCCTGCAACGCAGGTCCAATGTTTCTGCTCCCGCTGGGAGAATGAGGTTGATGTTCCTGCCATGTAGGTCCGAGGTCGCCGCTCCTGCCACGCAGGTCCAATGTTTCTGCTCCCGCTGGGAAAATGAGGTTGATGTTCCTGCCATGTAGGTCCGAGGTTCCCGCTCCTGCCCGGTAGGCTGAGGTCGCCGCTCCTGCCACGCAGGTCCAATGTTTCTGCTCCCGCTGGGAGAAAAAGGTTGATGTTCCTGCCATGTAGGTCCGAGGTTCCCGCTCCTGCCCGGTAGGCTGAGGTGTTTTTTTTTTACTGTTTCTTTTTACTTGCTTTCAGTAATTTAAAGCTTTGTTACTTGGCGAATGGGGTGTTTTTAAAAATGTTGGGATGTTACTGGGAGGCCCAGATAGCCAGAAAATGGGGGTCGACCCAGATATACCATAAAACCATTTTAAAAAAGGTAATCTATCTTCCGGTCGACTTATACTCCAAAATATCCGGTTATATGGAATGAACCAGCCTCAACAACTTTCTATGGTAGAGAGTTCCACAAGTATAACTCTTCCACAAATGTTTCCTGTCCCTGCTGAGTACTATCTGATGCTATGGTTCTTTAATTTCTCTGCTCGTCGTCAGAGTGTAGAGTTTTACAGCATGGAGAGGCCCTTTGGCACAATGCCAGTCAAACTGCCTACCGGAGTAATGTCTCCTGCTTGTGTGGCCCGTATCCCTCTATTCTTTTCCCATCCATGTCATTTAAACATGTAATTGCACCTGCCTCTACCATTTGCTTTGGCAGCTAGTTCCATCCACATCGCCACGACTGTGTGAAAAAGTTGCCCTGTGGGTCACTTTTAAATCTTTTCCCTCTTACCCTAAAATTATGCCCCCTAGCTTTAGAATCTCCTACCCTGGGAAAAAGACTGACAATTCACCTGAACTATGGCCCCCATGATTTTGCATCCAGGGACAAAAGCCCCAACTTATCCAGTCTCTCCTTGTAACTCAATCCCTCTCGCCCTGCTAACATCCATGTGAACCTTTTCTGCACCCTTTCCAACTTAATGACATCATTCCTATAGCTGGGCAACCAGAGCAGATACTCTCAGACATTCTTGTAATAAACTGTCACCTTGATTGCACCTGTACTGTGGGCCAATGTATAAGTGTGCATCTGAAGGACAGTCTTTTAGTTCCACAATGTCCCAAAACTACTGTTACATAGCAAGGCAATTGGAAGAACAATTGACACTTTGCTCCTGAAGCCAATAGAGAAAATAAACATTTTTTCAAAAAATAGTTTAAATGCTTTATGCTTTCTTTATTATAAAAAGAAAACCTAAGCCCACCACCAAAATTATTCAAAGGAAAAATTCACTTTTATGTAAATTTAACTTATAAGCTGAAAATTGACAAAAATGTGAAATTAAAGAAAGCATAGAAGGCAATGAAGTCTCAGGATTATAAATAAAAAGCAATAGATCATCAGGATAAAGCATAACTTTGTGGGCTGTGCCCTTCCTTAAAATGCCAGTAATATCATTAGATTCTCAAAAAGCAATAGCTAAGGGTTCTGGAGCCAGGTCAAAAAGCAATGGACTTAAGGGGCATCCTTGTCTGGTTCCACACTGAAGTTTAAAAGGTTTACAATTCTAAAATTTAGTAAGAACACAGGCAGAAGGGGATAAATATAGTAATTTAATCCATTGAATAGTCAGCCTCAAAAAGCACAAGTTGATTCCCCCCCCCCATCCCTTCTGAGAAATATTTTAGGGTTCCACGACTCGACTTATATGCCAAAATATACAGTACTCAATCCCATCCTTCTTTCAGTTTGTTGTTGGTTTTTTTTAAATAGACCATTTAATATAGAGGTTGACAACTTTCCAAAAAGAAAAATGCCGTATATACTCATGTAATAGTCAACCCTACCACCCCCCCCCCCCAACTTTTTTTTGGATCAAAATTTGTGTTTTCCATATATCCTGTGTAAAAGTGTGTGTGCCTCCCGGTTTTCTCTCTACACCCCCCCCTCCCAATTTTTGGTCTCAACCGCCTCCCCTGACCATGGATCCTCGCCCCAGCCACCTGCCCACTGGGGCATCCGACGCCCAGACCACAGACCCTTGGCCAATCCAAGCTCCCAATGCCCCAAATACAGACTTAACACCCTGTCCTGACCATCCCAATTCCTGACGCCTTGAACAACACAGGTACTTACTGCAGACAAATGTAATACCCCCAGATTTGACCTGAAAATGTGGTCCCCAAAACTCAGCTATTACACAAATATATATAAGGTAGACATTCATTAGTGTTTGAAGGCTAGAAATCCTTTTTGCTTCAATCATTTATACAATATAAAAATAAGTGATGCATTCTTAAAATGTTTCCAAATAAATGTAGAACTGAAAAGCCTGCAAACAACAGTGAGATCCTGCAGCATTTTAAACTAAGCACAAGGTAGCAGGATAAATGACTGTAACATCAGTATAGATTACTTTACTCCATAGTTACAATAGAGGCAACCCAGTTCAACAACATACCTTTGAATAAAGTTGATCCTCCAGACAAAACTATGTTAGAGAAGAGCGTTCGCCTCAAGTCCATGTCAGATTTCTGGATTGCAAACACTAAGACTTCATGGATCCCTTCACACTCCTCACCAATCAGATCAGGCCGAAATAGAAGCTCTGGAGCACGGAAACGTGCAGGGCCTATCTGAAAGATAGAGATACAGCATGGAAAACAGGCCCTTCTGCCCCTCAAGTCCACATTGTCCAAATACACTAATTTGACAAATTAACCTACTAACCACGCAGCCTTTGGAATGTGGGAGGAAACTGAAGCACCCAGAAGAAACCCAGCAGATAGGGGGAGAAGGTACAAATTCCTGAAAGACACCAGCAGATTCGACCACGTCTCTGACACTATAATAGCTTCGTGCCAATTGCTACATTAACTGTGTCATCCCAAAAAATGTCTGCTAACATTTTTGGCATTTATAGGACACCATCAAAATAAAAGCATGGAACATTCCTCTAGACCAGCATTCATTCTCAATGGGGGCCACAGCACATTTAAGGTGGGCCACAGACTGAAATCGTAAAATGTTTTTTATGCAATCGGTAGAAGAGAAATACAGAAGAAACTAACTAAACTTGACTCCTTCACAGGTAAGGGCCCCATAAACTTTGAGCAGTGTTGTAAGGTGGCTAAGACAAAAAAAGGTTGAGAATGGCTGCTTCAGACATTCACTCTGGTCTCTATAATTGAGATAAAAATGTTTCCTGATATTGATTACATTTGTAGAAATTAATTCATTGATTGCACATGGAAAAATTTAAAGCAAACTGTCCCCAACAGGATTCCATCTTGCGGAAGGCGGTGGGCGTGCTGTTGGTGACTTGATGCAAGGAACCCATGCAGGCCGTGGGCTGCTGGGAACTGTGGTCGAGAGATCCACACCGGGCTGTGGACTGTTAGAGACTGGCTCAAGACCTGGCTGAAGGGATACCAGGCATTGGAACTGGGATGCAAGAAGGTGCCAAAGGCACTGAAGGGTTTCTGATCTGGTTGGAGATTTGGATCTGGAGTTCGGGATGCTGATGGTTTGGACTAGACTGTCTGGCTGTGGAAGTGCTGGAGGTGAATCCACGGAAATTCAGTGACTCTGGGGAGGGGAACTCTCTTTTGCTTCTCTTTCTCTGACTGTTAAGAGGCAATTTCTGCCGACGGTGAATCTGTCTGTCTGACGGTTGAAGAAAACAAATTTCATGTAATATTGCACTGTCTTTATTACATGATAATAAATTGAATCTTGAATCTTCTGGCCAGAAATCTAATCTCATGGAAGTAAACTAAATATTTGTAATGTAAATGCCACTTATTTACATAAGCAAAGTAGATGACAACTTTTGGACATTATGGTGACGTGTAAAAGCAAGGAGTCAGTGATGGGGAAGGTGAGAGGAGACAATAAGTTGCCTATAATATTCAGCATCAAAAATACCGGAATGATTTGCTTTGCATGGTTACACAATTTATTGATACCATGATTCCAATAATATGGTCACAATTCCTCTAGTTCCAAAGAGTCCTGGGAAGAACGGCTTAATTAAAGAGTGGAAGGTAGCCACAAGAATAACACAGAAGATACTTTCACCTCCCTAATCAAAACAAAATTCAGTCAGTCTCTGTTGTAACATCCAACTGTGTTAGTTTAAAATTATCCCCAGACTTCTGCTTGTGTATTACCCTATCAGACTGAACCTGGGCCTCCTGTCTTGTAAGATTTAACTTAAACAAATAGATTACCAATCATGATTTGAGAGTGGTGCCTTACTTCAATTGTACTTCCGTCAGGCAGGATGTATTGGGCTTTCTCTGTCTCTAGAGTCTCATCCTTTTGTGGATTTATTGACAGATAACAGGCACGCTGTGACAGAAAACAAATTTATAGGTAATTTCCCAGAAAGGTCAAATGCACTTTCAAATTAAAGTTACGGTTTTGAATATTAGTTTTTAAAAGAAAGAATAATAAAATTATTAGGTCATCTTTAACATGTTCATTCAGGATTTTGTAATATCTTTAACAATGAAATTAAATCAGGCAGATAACTGATGAAGACAGCCAGGCCTTCTTTATCTGAACTGACATTCTCTTAACCAAGCAGAAGCAAAGTTTTTTTTAAATTATTTTCTGAATGTCTGTTAAAGATCCATTGCTAAATTTTAAAAGTGAAAGATGTACACAATTCCTCTTTAAATTATGAGAATATATTCCCAGTGCTTCACTCAAGTTCAAAGTAAACACTGCATTCATCATGGCAATCACACTAAACACATTTGTGCACAAAATAAAAATGTAATTTTCTACCTCTTTGATTGTTTTTACAATCTCAAATTCTGATGATGTGTGAAAATCATATCCTTCCTTTCTAAGGAAAAGGCGTAAATAGCGAGACACATCGCGTCCAGCAATGTCAATCCTCATGATGGAATGTGGCATTGCAAATCCTTCATATATAGGAACTGCATGTGTGACTCCATCCCCTGAATCTAATACCACACCTGTAGTTCGACCAGTAGCATACCTTCAGAAAAAGAGAGAAAAAAAAACACACTGACAAGAAAAACAGTTAAAGTACTTTAACAAATGAAATTCCAGAAGTGAATTATATTTCTTTTTTTTTGGGGTATTTTAATAAAAATGCTTTGAATAGGAAGACAATTCTTCTATCCCTCCTCTGACTAGGTTAGCTATTTGAGGAGATTCAAATAAAAACAAGTGAATTATGTCAGCTCCTTTCTTTGATATTTCCAACAAAGGAACTCAAAATGATTTCTAAAACTGATTTTTCTATCAATGAAAATCCTTCCACTTTCTTGATAGAGCTTTAATCAAAAGAATTAAAGGTTCCACGCAGGCAAATGATAATTTGGTTCTGTTGCGGAGTGGTCTCCACTGTCCAAGAAACTTATAGCTTCAAATAGTAGATTTTGGTGCAAAGTAGGGAAAAGTTAGATTGTTGTGAAGTAATTTTACATGGGCTGGCATGTCATGGGCTAAAAGGCCTACACTGTGCTGAAGTTTTCTATGTAAATCCTCTTAGATATTGAGCATTTAATGCAGATTCTAACACCCTATTACTCAAGTATATGGAAGAATAGCAGAATAATGCAGGTCAAAAGACTATCCCAAATCACTGATTAAGTCCGAGAGTCAAGTGGTTTACTCTAGTTCCAAGCACAGTGGTTTTCAACCTTTCCTCCCCTACTCACATACCACCTTAAGTAATCCCTTACAGAGCACCTATGGCAGGGGTGTCAAACTCAAATTCACGGAGGGCCAAAATTAAAAACTTGGACTAAGTCGAGGGCCGAACTAAATATTTATTGAAAATTTTCAACAACATCTGCATGTTTTCTCTTCTTTCAACATATGTAATGTTAAACTTTAGGATATAACTTTAGGAAGATAATGTTACAGGTCAGGAGTAGGTAGCTCAAGTTCACCCTTTGCTTGACCTGAGGGAAACATATTTGGTCCCTGTGGAAATGTAGTCAGCATTCACAGGCTGTGTCCATTTTGGCCTGCATCAGGACTCAGCATTTCCTGCTCACTCCTCAGGCTCTAGGCCTCTATTCACCCTCGACCCACCATCCCTCTACCTGACCAGTCCTTTACCCAACCTCTATTCACCCCTCACTCCACTCGCTTTGCCTCTACCTACCCCATCCCCTCAACCTGTTCCTCCCTCTACCCGTCTCTCACCCTCTAATCACCCCTCCCCTACTCGCCCTGCCCCTCCCCTTTTACCTCTTCCCTATCCCTCCCTCTAACTGCCCCTCGCACCACCATAACTTCCCTTGCCCATTACTCCTAACCTACACCCTCTGCCCACCCCTGCTTACCCACCCACTCAGGCCCAGCGCGCTGCTGATCAGCCTTTGCGGACAGCCACCATCTCTCTCTTCACGTGCAGGGCCGAACCAGCCGTCCCTGGGGTCCGCGCGGGTGCAAGCGCTGAAGGCCGTGGCGACCGGGAGAAGTGCGCTCGCGCTGTGGAAGGGCCGTCCGGTGCCAGTCGCGCGGGGCTCGCGCTGCCCGGGGGCCGTGCGCAGCCTGCCATGCCCGTCGCGCCGACAGGAAATCACAGGCGCTCGCCCATCGACAGGTGGGAGAAGTGACTGATTGTGCGGGGAGCCTTCCAACTGGCTTGCCGGCTGATGACATCGACAGACTTCTCGTGTTACAATGGGGAAGGATGTGCAATGAAGGGGGAGGATGGTGGGGGTGACATTACCAAAAAACAGCATCGGTTCTCGCTGCAGGGCGGGCCACCTCTAATACATTTTTGAAATGATCTTGCGGGCCAAATATAATTATATTGCGGGCCAGAGTTTGACATGTGTGACCTATGGCATCCTTGTTTCTTTATCAATATTTTTACTAACATTGAAATTTCACATCAAAAAAAATACAGAGTACATATGGATATATGTTAAATTTCAAAAGGATACATTGCACCAATCACATCATTACATCCAAGGTACCCCATATTTTAATCAAACAGATTATATTGTATTGATATTATATGGCATCCTAAGATGGTATGTGAGTGGGGAAAAAAAGGTTGAGAATTCTGTCCTAGAAACTCAGATGGGATGATACAAATTTAGTCTGATGCAAACATGTGTTCCAGAGGCCTATTTCACGAACACCCCGCCCCCCAAATCTTATGATTTAGTGGTAAAAGTTACTCAAGGTAAAATATAGTGTTCAATGCTTAATAAATTAAAGCTTGAATAATATCTTACAATAGTGAAACAGAAAACATTTCTGGCATCCTGAATTTGACATATTGACTAAATTTTAAATTAAAAAACTGAAGTTCATATAGATTCTGGAAAACATTTAAAAATAATCTCTTATAAACAATAGAGGTATAGATGGGGGGGGGGGGGGGGGGGGGAATGGTCAGTGATTTGCCAAGTTGTAAATGATAAATGGTACAGGTAGAAGGTGTAGGGAAACATTTAAAGATTTACTCATTTTAGGTGGTAGGTGCTGCCAGGGGAAGTAGTAGAGCAGGTAATAATGGCAAAATTTAAGTGATATTTAAACAGACAAGTAACTTGTGGCAGGGTTAAAGACCTAGGGCAGGCAGGATTAGTTTAGAATTGCACCATAGTTAGTGCAGATATTGTGGGCTAAGTGTTATGTTACTGTGCTATTCTTCTCTATGTTCCAAGCAGTGATAGAGTTTACTCAAGAAAAATGCTTTCAACATTAAGTTAATTGACCCTAACCATGGATGGTTTCATCAGCTAGTGATGTAGAAGAATAGGGAAGCCAACTAGCTTACCCCACACTCAATTTAATAATGTAAAAGAAACAAACACAAATTAAAGCACAGTCATGGTTTTGAAGAGGAAAGAATAATGTGTGGCACTGCCCAACAGCATGCAAATAAATAAAATAGATAAATAATACAGAAGATAAATAAACTTGAAGACTACATTTCAATAACTAGTATATTTCTGAATATAGAATACTAACAGACTAAGTACAGCCTGCATTGAAATGAACAAAGCAGGCACGTTGAAAGTCTCGAAGAAAACCTCAGCAGCGCGTTCACGGTTTTTTCTTGGATTCAAAGGAGCCTCTGTGAGGAGTACCGGATGCTTGGAAAGATTTAGTGCAAAACACACGTTATTGTCTTTTCAATTTAACAAAACTCAAATGCTCTACAAATAAGGCACAACTTACATTGCTAAAATAATAAACTGCTTGATAATTCTGTTACAAATTGATGTGATATGTTAGTCATATCCATGGGATACAATTTACTTTCTAAATACCTTTCTTGGGAGATACAAATTCCACTCTGCAAATTATTACATTTACAAGCAAAACACAATCAACAATTTATTTTACTCTGTAAATTGTCTCAAACAACATTGAAGAATTACAAAAAGAACACCAAAGTGCTGTGACTTGCACAGGAAATACAAGGTGTTTGCACTGCCAAGCAGAAAATTACACTGTATGTGGGAAAGGCATTTCTTGGCAGCTACAAGCAGATATTTTAGAGTCAGTTTAACATGCCTGTAAATGATTAAATAACATTCCATTTTAGCTGACTATTAAAAAGGACTAATTAATTGACATTCTTTTGCATGCATAGGATTTACCACATGGAAATTTAACAGCACACATATTTGCAGATGAAAGGCTTAAAGTTACCCTGAAGGAGGAGTGTATAAAAAAGGCCAGATTCATGCAAAATATTTTTGCAATTGATTGCATTAGTTTAATCCAATGTGATGTCATTTATTCAGTCAAATATTTATAACATTCAACATCTTTGGCATGTTAAGAATTAAAAGGAAATATTAAAATTATTTTGCAAAGCAACATATGTGAGCATCATTTAAAATACAGATATGTGCCACTTAACGTCCACGATACATTCTGTGAAACTGGGCATTATGCGAGGTGGATGTTATGTGAACACCATATTATATACTTAGCAAAGTTATATGGGGTACTGTAGTGTACCTGTAAACTTTTTATTTGTAAGTAGGGATCAGTGTGGGGACCGACCGACATGGGGCTGTGGGGAGAAAGCAGGGCAGTGGGATCAGTTTGGGGACTGATACAAGGCTGTGGGGAAAGAGTGGGGCAATTGGATCAGTTTGGGTATACAGTATACAATTTCCTAGAGCTAGCGATTGCTTTATCAAAATTGCTGCGGACTTGCTCACGGCAACTGAATAATTATGGGACCATGGACACAGAGGTGGTTAGAAACTGATGTTAAGCGGCACATACCTGTATTTATACACGTGGGAAACAAAGTCTGCTTATCCTGTGCTCCATACCTAAAATTATATTACAATTATGTATTTGTTAAAAGTTACAAAATTTGACTTTACCTCTTCAGAGAAAGTCTGGAGTTGGTCTTTGGAATATACATACTGCCAGATCCGTTCCATATCATTCCAATCTTTTACAATTCCATGTTCCATTGGATACCTGATCGTCAAAAGGCCCCTGTGCTCCTATTTAATTAACATGGAGTTTAAATAAAAATATCAATGATTTTCTTTGGTGAAAATATATGAACTATAATGGAATGAGAAAATTATGCCTGTGGTTCAAATCTGTCATCAGCTTAATTGTTTCCTCCAACGTGTTTTTATAATTATTTTAGTAATTTTCTCTACAGTGCGTCTCTTACATGTCTTCTGCAAAGCCTTGAGTAAAACTTTATTTTTCTTTCGTGAATCTATTCAACCTGTAGTGACCTTTCAGGCTAGAAACACAACAGCACATTACAAGTTTTCTTTTCTTTGGCTTGGCTTCGCGGACGAAGATTTATGGAGGGGGTAAAGTAGCCTTGTGGGGAGTGGGAAAATGACGCGGAGGCCAGGAAATGGAGAACATGCATGAAACATGTTTAGTTGTAGACTGGAAATGGGGACAGAGATTTATGAGGACTCGGACATTCGCCAGTGGCAAAGGTGTTAATACAAAAATTGCATGAAAACCTACATGGAGGAAAATTTTTAGTAAACCTCAATATCATCCCAGGTAACAATCGAACCATTTATCTAAAGAAAAGCAGGCCTTCAACCTCGAATTAAAATGTTTTCATTTAGAGATAAATGAAATCATGCCCCCGACATTGATATAGCATGTATGCCATCTGACATGATTGTGCACACCCAACATCATTTCACATATGAAGGATCCAAATCAAACAGTCACAATTGTTCCTTCACCATGTAGAGTACCATATTTTGCTTAGCAGTGACTTGAAGGTCAGAATCTTTGATCACCATCTCCCCAGATTAAACGTTATAGCTTCAAATCCACCCACCTCACCACCTAATATGAATGAATAAAGCATATACTCCATCTTTTTTATTTAACTTTATTAGCATACTGCAATTGTAGATTGTAGTTAGGCAAAATATCAAATCAGCATTACCAAATCATTTTCTTTAACGAACCTGACCCTGGAATGCCAAAGGCTGACACTGAGTGGGAAAAGTAATCCTTGACACAAATAGAACACTTCAGAAACAAGGCTATTCAATCAAGTGCTGCATATTGTTAGGTCTGCTTTGTTCATGAATGAGTGAGACAAACACCAGGCTGAGTCGAAATCAGGGTTCTTTGTTCTTTATTACCGGATTGTAACACTTGCAACTAACCATGTTAGTCGGAGAATGCATTCTGCCGTTATCAGCAAAATGGTGATTTTTTATACCCTTGGATACGTGCTTAGAACATCATCATATCATTACTTGTCCAATGACTAAAACTGTTGCTATCCTTTCCCTGCTAGCTTCCTGCCTCTCAATCCATCAATGTCTCTCTTATCTTGTAAGTACAAGGATGCATTCACATCTTGTTACAGCCCTGTACAGGGTAACTCCTTACACATTCCCATCTCATGATGTTTTACCTTACAATATTAAATAAATTAAACAGAAGTACCTCAGCTTTTGGTCCAATGAAAATATCTCCTTCCAGGGCACCAGCCATAACACGTACATGCTTAGGCCTTCCCACACTGTGAAAGAAATGTTTCAAAAATAGCTTTAATTAAAAAAAGATTTGATTTTTAATGTTAGAGTATTAGAGATAAAACAGTTTCACCAACTCATAACAGCTCATGAGTTCTGAATTGCAAATTCTACTCTGACATTTTATACTATCATACATAACTGAACCTCCATACTTTTCTAACAATACGCATTAAAGATTTTTTGGAATTTTTTTTCAATTTTTGCAAAACAAACATAGTATCACATCTGATAAAACAATCCTTTTTTAATATTTACACTTACTTTTAGTATAATTCACTTCTCAGATACAAATACCATGTCACCTTATTTATAATTTCCTTCCCTCCTCCAAAACTTTGAAAATAAAACAACTAAAACAATTAAAGTGACAAAAAAGTAAAAAGAAAAATTCAGCGCCAGTCTTTCTAATTTACTTCCACTCATTAAAATGCTTCAATGCTGTTGTGTTCATATATTTTGTTAGCTTTTTAGAACTGTGGGCTGTTGTTATCGCTCTAGATAAGGTTGCCATATTTTGGCAAAAGTATCCGATTTCTTAAATTATATATTGTTTTCTCCATAGGCACACAGTTGTGTATCTCCGAGTGATGAGCAGGGGGGGAGTCGGACTTCCAGGTAATCGCAATGCATTTTTAAAAAAATAAAACTACTTAAACAATTAAAGTGACAAAAAAAGTAAAAAGAAAAATTCAGCGCCAGTCTTTCTAATTCTACTGACATGGCAATACCTACAAATTTAATTTGGAATTTAGTTAATGTTCTGACCACGTCCTCTAGGTATCCTAATAAATACAGCTCCGGATCCAGCGGGAAGTCTGTTCCCTTAATTCGAGTCAATATATTAGATAATTCCAACCAAAAGAGTCTCACCTTCGCGCAGGTCCATAAATGTATAAAGGTACCAATTTCTAACCCTACCTGAAGCACATTTCCAATATCTCTGATTTTCCTTGATGTAATTTTTGCGGTGTGATATACAATTGGTGCAAGAAATTATATTGTACCAATCTTATTCTGGTGTTGATCACCGACGTTACACTTTCCCTACATAAATCTGATCAACATTCTTCTTCAATCATTATTCCAAGTCCCACTCCCACCTCTCCCTCGATCTTTGTAGGCCCGGTTTTGGGCTCTCAGTTTGAAGTACAAAGTGCATTCTGGATATAAATTTGGGAGCGCCTCCCAGCCGAATTAACACTTCCACCTCGATCCCTTCAGGTGGGGTCATGGTAGAGCCACATTTTTCCCTCAGGAAGGATCTTAACTGTAGAAAGTAGTGAAAGGTTCAATTAGGCAAATCATATTTATCCTTCAGTTTTTTGAAGGACAAGCACAGTCCATTCTCATTGCAGTCCCTTTTGGTGCCAAATATCCAGAATTTTGTTACCCAAATTCATAGGCATCAGTTTGTTACGTATCAAGGGTGCTTTTGGCCATATTACAATCTCTTTACCAACATAATCATCAACTTCCTTCCAGAGTTTTATCAGATGTTTTAGGATAGGTTTATTCATTCTTTTATTTATTAATCTGGTATTTCCTTTGTCAATTAAATCTTTCTTCATACTAAGTAAAAACCAATTTTGGTGGTTCACCTTCAAATAAAGATGCGAGGAACCTCAAGTAGGCTGCTAAGTAATATTTCCTAAAATCAGGTAATACTAGAACCACCCCCCCACCCCCCCCCCCCCCCCCCCAATTTATAAACCCATGACAATTTTTTCCATGGAGATCCTGGAGACTTTGCCATTCCACAGGAAAGTTCTTACGTTGCCATTTAATATTTTTTAAATTTTTTGTGGTAGATAAATAGGAATAGATTGAAATAAATACTGTAATCTTGGCAACACCTTCATTTTCATACAGTTTATCCTGCCCATCAAAGTTTGTATAAGTTTCCCAAATTTCTATCTGTTGTTATCCCTTGGTATTTAAAACTACTTGATTGCCACTTGAAATGCCTCCCCTGTTTATATCTTTCATAGTCTGAGTCAGTCAGGGGAATAATCTTACTTTTTTCCAAATTTACCTTATATCCTGAGATTATGCTGTAATCTTCCAGGGTGGCCTGCAATTTTGGCAATGATTCAGCTGGTTCCATCAAGTATAAAAGTACATTGTCTGCAAATAAGTTTATTTTATGTTCAGCTTGGCCAATCTTGAATTCCTTTATGTGTGGTCCTTCCTAATATATTCTGCTAATAATTCAAAAGGTAATACAAACAGCCCTGGAGACAGTGGACAACCCTGTCTGCTAGACCAACTAAAGGGGAATGTTGATGAAATTTGGCCATTTGTTATATTCTAAACCAAAAGTAAGGATCATAATGTTTTTACCCAATTAAAATATGTTTGTCCCAGTCCAAATTTTTCCATTACGTGACCATTCCAATCTATCAAAGGCCTTTTCTGCATCCAGAGATACTGCTACACTGGGATCTTTTCTGGATTGTGCCAGATGTATTATATTCAATAATCTCTCCAAGTTGTCAGCAGAATGTCTCTTTTTCATAAAAACCTGCCTGGTCTGGATTTATTAGTTTTGGGAGATACTGACCCAATCTCTCAGCCAGTGCTTTGGCTATTATTTTGTAATCTGTATTTCATAACGCAATGGCTCTGTAAGATCCAGGTTTTAACAGATCTTAGGTAGCATTACAATTATTGCTGTTGAAAAGGTGTCCAGGAGAGGCTTTGCCTCCACCACTTGGTTAACCACACCCATCATGAGTGGTATCAACAAATCTTTAAATTTATTACAAAACTCAGGCAGGAAACCATCCTCCCCTGGAGACATTAGCTTGTAACAGTCCCAAAGCTTTTTCAATTTCCTCCCTAATTGGGGGGGGGGGTGTGGTCTAACCTCATCTGGTCGTCTTGGCTCAATCTTGGCAGCTCAATTCCATTTGGAAAGTCATCTATTTTTGTTTGATCCAGTGGTGATTCTGAATTATATAGTTCTGTGTAGAATTGTTTAAAAGTATCATTAAATATTTTTGGATCATGAGATATCCTATCTGACTCCAGTTGAACTGCGTTGATCGTCCTCGAGGCTTCCTCTGCCTTTAGCTGCCAAGACTAAACTTTATGCGCTCTTTCTCCCAATTTGTAATATTTTTTGCTTCGATCTTATTATATATTTTTCCATTTTGTATGTTTGTATTGTATTAAGTTTTTTATTTATTAAAGTTTAGTATTTGTTCTTTGAGCCGGATTTTTGATATTCTTTCTCTAATGCCATAATTTATTTTTCCAAATTGTAAATTTCCGCCATACAATTTTTCTTGACAGTTTGAATATATGATATAATCTGCCCCCTCAAGTAGGCCTTTAGTGTGTCCCATATCAGGAAACTGTTAGAAGATGGGTAGTTAGTTTCACAAAATACGTTAATTTGTTTCCTTATAAACATACAGGTCTTTTTTTCAACAGCATAGAATTTAATTGCCGCCTATACATTGATGTCTGTTTTTCCCGCAATATTATTGTCAGAACCAAAGGTGCGTGGTCTGATAATAATCTAACCAAATACTCTGATTCAACCATCCTACATTCCAACTGTGCCAACATTAGGAAACAGTCAATTCTGGTGAAAGAATCATGGGGCTTTGATTAAAAGAAATAGTCTCTAGCTTGGGGTCTAGGCATCTAATAGGTTTAGATAACCAAGATATATTTTTAAGAATCTGCCGAGCATCAACACTACATCACTCCCAAAATTCTTAATTGGCTTTGGAACTGGAACTGCCATTCAAGGAAGAGTTGGAGAAGTAAAACAAAGCAAAAGCCAATGCCTATTGTCCATAGAGCTGCATTTATCAAAGAATTTTATCTGCAGGCAGCAAAGTTGTTTCACAAGGGGGAGAATCTGAAAGATTCAATTTATGAATAACCACCGATTTACTCCGAATAGTGAAGTTAAATGTTCTGGTCATGTATCCAGTAATATAGTCACCAAAAAAAGGAAAACATCACATCCACTCTGAACTTGGTTTCATCATTAAATTTCAGGTTACCTAATGATTACAACCTGAATTTCTCTTTTCGGAAAAAGAGGAACATAGTAGGGAGTGGTTTTGGTCCCTTAAATCAGTGGGGCAAACTTCCATTTATTTTGTTAACAAACAGTAACTTGTTATCACACTAGCTAACAAAATGAAAAATCCTTGGTTAAGTTTCAATTTCAACATTTCCCATACATGCACATAAAAGATTCTTCCAACTGATGTTCTCATGCTGTTACAAGATGTGCAAAAATATTAATATGTGAGAATTAGTTCATGGACTTAAAAGGTTTGGGCAGATGAAATGGTGAGCTGAATGTCAAAAAATGTTTCAAGCACTAATTTTGTTCCTTGGCCATCTTTCACTGTTCTGTTATTGATCACAGAAATTAGATACAGATTGTTCTTAATATAGAATCTGCAATTTTAAAAAAAGCACAGTACTTACTAATTGGGGAAGCAATACTTTGGAATCTGATCACCTGCAAATCCAGCTTTAACAACTCCAGAACCCTGGAATAAAAAGTAGAAACACAGATGAAATCAAACATATAATCAGATTTAAGCATTCTGAAGTCAAAGCCCTGCAGTAATACAAACTCCTCACCTTTTGAATCAGACTAATTCTAGCCTTGCTTCTAAAAGACAGATCAACAGAGAACGTTGCAACTACAGCTTTTTCAAAAACTTGTGAATCAGTCACAAATGTCTTAATGTAAAATGTTTTAACAGCATGGTAAGAACAAGGAATTAACAACAGCAACTTCTGGATTTAAAGTTGATTGGTTATTTTACCAAGAACAGTGAGAAAGAAGGGTTCTTAGAGCAAGTTATCACAAATGTTCATACATAGTGTAAAGAATGAAATAGAATAAGTGTATTTTATAAGAGAAGATGTGCTCGGACCCCACAAGATTTTGCTAGGCTTCGCCAGTTCCCATGCACAAGTTCAGTCAAGCAAACTGTGCAGAAAGTTTTGCAGATTTTACCATAATTACACCTGGAAAGTTCAGACAATTACATATATTTCAAGGAAGAAAAATTACAAGCATTTCAAATCATAATAATGAGAATTCAAGTAATAATTCGATATAAACTGCATGGAGGAAACATTCTGATGGGTATAGTTTGGAGACTGAAATAGTCGTTACGGAAGTAACTTCACTTAAATTGCACATTTTGGAGTTTTTTCTATGCTATTATTTTAGCACACAGGTTAACAACACCACTATAAGGGAACAGGCAAGGGGCAGACACAAACAAGTAACAAACCGAGGAAATTAATCTCCAAAGGAAAAAATTAACCTCTAAAGTGGATCTCAACACTAAATGTTACGGTCTCAATCAGACTTTCCCTAAACCATCAGCCAAATAACATTAACATATAAAGGAGAAATCATATCAACAATTAAATTCTGCCATGCAGAAAAGTATTAAGTTCTTTGATTTACAGTAAAACTTGATCAATTGGTCTGGTTTTATAATGACAACTTAAAACCTGTAATTCATGCTTCTAACAATGCAGCAAGGACAAACACTGGCACATTTTAATTCATGACACAGGTTACAAGTATACATTTATAATAAATCCACAGTTAAATGGGAATTGCTAGAAATGTTCAAATCAGGCAACATCTGGGCAGAGAGATGTTGATGTTTCAGGTTGATGACATTACACTACAGTAAAATCTAGACTGACCATTCCAAGCTTGAAGAAATAAGACAATAGAATAAAATTAAACTCATGAGAATTACATTAAACAAAAAAATACTGACAATGAGAAGCAGATGGGAGGAGGAAAAATATCTCATTCTCTTGTTTTTAATCTTTCATTTTCCCAACATTCTTGCTCATTCCGCCAAGAGAAATTGCTGATTCATGATTAGTATTTGATTAGTAACTATGAGCTGGCCCTGAGTATCAAAATCAAACATTCATTCCTCATCTCTGTCCGCCGCAATAGTGTGGATCTCCCAATGGCCGGCCATTACAATTGCCCATCCCATTCCCTTCCTGACATGTCTGTCCAGGGTCTCATGCACTGCCAAACTGAGATCACCTGCAAATTGGAAGAACACCACCTTAAATTCCGTCTGGGCACTGTCCAATCAGATGCCATTAACATCAACTTCTCCAGTTTCCAGCTTCTTCTTCCCCCTGTCACCTTTCCCCAACACTCTCTCCCTCCATTTCTCTCTGACTCCTTTCACGGAACCAAAAGCAATTCTCACCTCTCCTCTTATCATATTCAATTAACACCTGTTATTGGTCTGGACTCCTCCCCTTACCAGTCTTTATTTTGGCACTTTCCTGTACTTTGCTTATTTCTTGAAGAATGGCTCAGGTCCAAAACGTCAGTAATACCGGCAGTCCCTGGTTAAAAATATCCAATTTACAAAAAACTCGTACTTACGAACCAACAAGCTGGTCGGAAGTAGAATGCCGTCGATTTCCGGTTCGAGCGTGGTTAAAGTCAGACCTAGGTAATGGAACTGGTTTTTAACCCAGGGACTGCTTGTATATCTTTATCTCTTATGGACACTTTTTGACCCAGAGTTTTAAATTTGCAATGTTAAAGTTTTATTGTTGCTGCTCTATAAACCACCTCATAATACTTTGCAAGATTCTAGTTTAAAATATTTGAAACATAGGCACTGAGCTGTGGAATAGAGAGAGTTTAGCAGCTGTGTTGAAAGTTATTGCTGTCCCTGCTGCAATCAGGCTCCCTGTACTATCCAAACCACAGTAGTTTCCATACCACTGAACAACACATTAGGACATCGGGCTCTACAATTCTTTTGACCCCAAAAATTCAATCAACCCCCCCCCCCCACCCCCTGCCAGCATTTATTGACCGCTTTTGACCCCCTGGCATTTTTTTGATCCCTTGGATAGTCCCTCAACCCCCAGGGCTATCCTACATCATCTGATTATGTACTGTCTTATTATGTTTAAGATGTAGTGTATTTGGAAGTGTTCCTTAAGTGTTTTACATGCAAAGAAAGGCAAAATATATACTAAACGGGCTACATACTAAGATAAACATTTGACTAACTGATGCTAAATAAGGACCATATGTACGTGTTCTGACTTAAATACAAATTCAAGTTAAAGTCAGACCTAGGTAATGGAACTGGTTTTTAACCCAGGGACTGCTTGTATATCTTTATCTCTTATGGACACTGCAAGACTACCCGAGTTCCTCCAGCATTTACTGTGTGTTTTTACTACAATCACAGCATCTACAGACTTTTGTACTTCATTCACTACTGCCCAAACTCCACTTACAAGTTTGCAAATGATACAAGGGACGTCGGACCAATCTCAAATAATTACAAGATGGAGTACAAAGAGACAGAGTCTAGTGGTATGGTGTTAGGATAACAAGCTGCCTCAACTCCAGCTGGTCATTGCTAAGGAGCTGGTCATTGATTTCAAGAAATACATTTCAAGAGCACACATCCCAGTTGTTAACCTGTGTGCTAAAATAATAGAGTGCTGAGGTGGAGATAAAAGGGTTTCAAGTTCTTAGTACACATCAGGTCGGCAATGGAAAAGGCTAGTGCCTACAAGTAAAATCAAAAAGCTGGAGAAACTTAGCAGGTCAAGCAGTGTCCTTAATATAGCAAAGGTAAAAATACATCACCGATATTTGGGGCTTTAGACCTTCTTCAAGGTACGGGAAAATGTTGGAAGGCTTCCAAACAAAAGATGGGGGGGGGGGGGAATAAGGCCATGGACAGACATGTGAGTGTGGGAGTGTGACACAGAACTAAAAATGGTTGGCTACTGGGAGGTCTCTGTTACTGTAGAGGACAGAGCGAAGGTGCTCAGCGAAGCAATCTCCCAATTTGCGCCCAGTCTCTCTGATGTAAAGAAGGCCACAGAGGGAGAAATGGATGCAATAAATCAGTCCTGTGAACACACAACCAAAGTGTTTCTTCACTTGAAAGGCGTGGACTGAGATGACGGAGAAGGTGTGGGTGTATGTGTTGCACCTCCTGTGGCCACAGGGAAAGGAGCCGAGGAGGGGGGAGGGGGGTGGGTGATTGGTGGGGAGGATGAGTGCATGAGGGAGTCACAGAGGAGAGTGGTTCCTAAGGAAGGGAAAGGGGGGAAGATGGGTCTAGTGGTGGGATCCTATTGTAAGTGATAGAAATTCTGGATGATGACATGTTGGATGAAGAGGCTGGTGGGGTGGTAGATAAGGATGGGGTGGATTCTGTTTGTTACACGGGGGTAGAAGGGATCAGGGCAGATGAGCGGGGAGATGGAGGAGATGCAGGTGAGGGCATTAACTGAGTTGATGGTGGTGGAAGAAAGAAGGCAGGCATTTCAGAAAATCTGGACTGGAAGACGTCATCTTGGGAGCAGATGTGGCAGACAGAAAAATTGAGAGAAGCAGATAGAATCCTTGCAGGGAACAGGGTGTGAGGAAGTGTATTCAAGGTAGTTGTGGGAGTTAGTGGGTTTGGAAAGTTTGCCTCTCGAGATAGAGACAGAGAGATCCAGGAAGAGGAGAGCGTTGTCGGAGACAGACCAGATGAGTTTGAGATCAGGGTGAAAATTGGCTACGGTGGATGAAGCTGACAAGCTCATTGCAGGTGCAATGACCCCAATGTAGTCATCGATATACCAGTGGAAGAGTTGAGGGGTCTTGCCTCTGTAGGCTTGCAGTATGGATCGCTCTACAAAAGCCCACAAACAGGCAGGTTTTTGGGAGTACTGGGACTCATGTGGGTAACCATGGTTACTCCTTTGATTTATAGTTCAGCCAGGGGGAGGAGGGTGGTGGTTGAGGGTGACTGGTCAGGTCTGTGGTTCAGAAAGTGCTCCAAGACCTTCTGTATGGGAGATGGAGGTAGAAATGAGCAGTGCAGGGATGAGGGACATTGATGTTGGCCATGGAGTTGGGGGTGGGGGTGGTGACCAGAGGCAATGATGTTGGCAATTTGTGTTGGAGACATGGAGACGATGTCTCGATGACAATGTAACAATTCAACCATATTCAGTACAGAAATGCTGCCACTATAAATCTGCCAACAAATTATTATGTAATTTTAAAAATAAAATGATTTCAAATAAAACAACATTTGAGTAGCTTATTGTAGGTGGGATGCATGTTGCCAAACTACAAGCAAACCTTGTTCCTTGAGGGTTGTGTGGCACAGACACAATCCCTGGGTCATCTGCTTTTTTGGCCAATCAGCAAGTTCTTCTTTAATAATTCATCATACAATCTTTTAATAAATGAAAGACCAGATGGACAAGAACTCTTCTGATTTTTTTTTAATTTAAAAGAAAGTGCAACATGAGGTAATTTCACTCCTTGAGCTAATGAAGCATCTATGCTATTCTTCATGACCAAAAGTAAAAACTTAAGAAACAGAAGAACAAATAAGATCATTGAGCCTTCTGATCCATTTTGTAAGATCATGACGAATCCAATCTTGGGCCCAACATCATTTTTTCCACTCTCTCTCCCCATGCACAAATCCCTTGTAGTGTAAAACATCAAATAGCCTCCTACACAGTTATAACAAGGCCCAATCCAAGCTTGAAAATAGACAATCTACAATCTGGCAGGTTGCATCCTCCCTGACAATATCAATTTCCACAACTTTGGATAACTCGCATACTTTGTCACCAAAGCAAGACATTTTTTGGCATTCACCTGTGATTTTGGTTCAGTATTTTGCTGTCTAACAGCGTATTGCTGACCCTTGCGACACATCCCACACCCCTACTATAAGCATCGCAAAGAACTACAGAGCCTGTTTGCGCTTATCCTATCAGTTATTCCATTTGTCCTATCCATTCTTCCCTGGCCCCTTTCTGAAATTTGTTATTCCCTTTTGACTTGTTCTGAGGAAGCACCTGAGACATTATTTTTTTCTTCTCTCCACCTGCTGATTATTTCTTGCATTTTATTTCAGATTTGCTGTATACTTTTTTTTTTCTAAACCGCACTTTCCAAGAGTCCACATCATTTTCGTTTTCTTTGGAGGCACAAACTCATTTCCCATTAAAAAATACATCACTCTGAAGGGACAATGTCTATGAGACTGTTCCCCCTCTTTCTGGCAAGTATTTTGCTGCCACCACCTCTCACACAACTGGCACCAATCTGCACCAATCACGCGGCGAGTGATTGCGTCACGACTGACGATGCACCAATCGGAGCGAAGCCAAGGGCGGGACAACTCGCCGCCCACTGTAGAAGTGAAGCCAAGTGTAGGCCTCAGGCTTTCATTCTTCCCTCTGGTTAACAAATAGGACGATCGTTTACATGAAGTAAATGAGTTGTCAACACCATGCAATGGAATTCAGTCAGGGCGATCACAACGGAGAAAACTGGGCCCGGATTTTTCCAGTCGCCCGAATGAATGGCAGCCGGGGCGCGGCTGTTGCTGCCATGGCAGCGACTAGCATTTTAAAGAGGCGAATAACAATGATTTTATTTTGTTCGTCTCCTAACCGCCCACCTTTTCTTCTTCAGACAGCTGATGCCTGACCACTGGGCAAAGTTACTCACGTTGTCGATAACCACCGGCTGGTTGGCGATCACATCGTACGACTCCATCCCACACACCCGCAACAACCGTGCCTCGCCCCGGCCACTCCGGCGCATGCGCCGCCGGCCTGGAGCATGACATCATGTCAAATTGGGCAGACTTCGCTGGGAAACTTGCTTTTTGTGTCTGCCCACACCTTGAATGGCTAAATCCCCGATCTTTTTTTTTAATGATGCAATGCATTTGGGCCACATTCACTTTTTTTGGTTTGAAATTGAACAAAAATGAATCCAGCTGAAAGGAGAGTATCTGTGGAAACAAACACCGAGTTCCAGTTTCAGATTTAGGGTCAATGTACATACATGACATCACACAACTCTGAGATCTTTCTGCAGGAGAGGCAGAATTACCACCCATTGGGAGTGCAACAAATAAAAATGAAAACAAAAAGAGAGGAAAGAAAATCAATGAAGTGCCAAAGTAAGTCTTTAAACGAGTCCCTGATTGAGTTTGTCCTTGAGGAGTCTGATGGTGGAGGGGGAGCAGCTGTTCCTGAACCTGGTGGTGCAAGTCTTGTGGCACCAATACCTCTTTCCTGATGGTAGCACCGAGAACAGAGCGTGTGCTGGTTGGTGTGGATCCAGTGGCGTAACTAGGGTTGGTGGTGTCACCGTACCTCTTCCCCCTCCTCCCATACCAGACCATACAGAATCCCTAGTCATGTTTTTATACTTGTAAATCATAATTCCTGTGTATCACTGAATGTAATGGAAATATTAGTGAGATAAACTAGCAAAATTAAAATTACATATCATGAACATTATATGAATATTAACAACAAAATTGCTTTGTAAAATCTTTCTACATTGTATTACAACATTATTAATTACAAAATTTTTGTAACTGAGCAGAAGCCTTTTTTGATCTTTTAACTACTATTTCATTCTCAAAAAAGTTATTGATATAACTTCACAAATACTAATTACCACAATATTGTAGCTAAAACACCAGAAAATTTGACAAAAGCAGTGACTATAAAAACACCAGCAGCAATGAAAACAACAGCGCTTGCTTGTAGTGTGTGCAGACGTAATTTGAAGCATCATTGTAGTTGGTTAATAATAACAGTTCTGACCGAAGTACCTTAGAAGGTTCAAAAAGTAAATTAGCACAGAGTTTTAGCCTTGTAGGTATAATGATACATGTAAACTGTGCTTACGGAAAATGTTTTTGTTATAACTAACTACAGGCAGTGCCAGATTAATGTATTTGCAAAAGAAGCATATACTACAGGCCCTGCAGTTTCAAGGACCCCATGCACAATGCTTGCTCTATTACTATAGTACTGCACTTTGTGACTTACTCTATTACTTTATGTACTACTCTGCCTTCAACTTTTATAAATGACTGAGTGTTTGACTTAAACATTTTCATTTTTTTGCAGCAGCTATGAGATACCACACTCCCATTATTGTGTTAATTACCTCAATTAAAGGTGATACTTGGCTAAAATCGCTAGCCTTAAACAGTAATACTATCAGTGTCATATAATGGTTGCTTAGATTGGAGGGGGATTGTTGGGAAATACAAAAGCTTAACGGAGAGGTAGCAAAAATTATAACCTTTCATCAAGGATGTAATCACTGAGAAAGCAAGCATCATTTTGTTAAGAATAAGTTCAATTGTTTTGAACCAGTAATAAATGAGGTTGGCAAGGTTGGGTGAGGATTGCACACAAATGGATACTTGCAAAAAAAAAGGAATTTAATTGGATGAGTCATGTTCTAATTATCTCTATCTCCCCTCACTTGCTTCGAAGTTGTTAAAAATTATGCAATCCCCTGAGGGAAAACAATTTATCTGCCTGCTGCCTGATAAACTTAAAAGCACTCGCATACCCCTCCACTACTCACATTTTGTTATGTTGCTATCCTGTGTTTAGAATAGACCATGGCAGACTTTTTCCAAATCACTAGAAAGATGGGCCCAGAGGACCTATGTCCTCATGTCACCGACACTTGTGTAAGTTTGTATCCATTCATAAAATGTTCGAGGCTGCTGGCTGTACTTGCAATGATTTAATTGCTTATTTCTCTCCTCTGAATTTAGCTTCTCCTGGCATTTGGTGTCCTAACTTGCCCCTTTTTTTGTCTCTTTTAAACCACTAGATATTTCAATATGTGTTTTTTTTAAATTTATGGCCCCATTATAATATGCTTATAGGCACCGCACTTGCTTAATCTGGCCCTGACTACAGGGATTTTTTTTTTAAATAAGAAATTTCTGCTGAAACACTGCACAAAAATTTTATAGATGGTAATTTTGGTGTCACCCCCTCTGACGATTTCACCTAGTGCAGTCCACAATCCCCTAGTGACGCCAGTGTTTGGATCCTTGATGATTGCCGCTGCTCTCTGATGGCAGCGTTTCCTGTAGAAGTTCTCGATGGTGGGGAAAGTTTTGCTTGTGATGTCCTAGGCTGTGTCCACTACCTTTTTCGGGGCTTTATGCTCAGAGGTATTGGTGACCCCATACCAAATCGTGATGCAGCTGGTCAGAACACTTTTCACCACACATCAAAAGAAGTTTCTGATGTTATAACCAAATCACCGCTAACTCCTGAGGAAGTAGAGGCACTGACGTGCTTTCTTCACAATGCCATTAGTGTGTTGGGTCCAGGAAAAATCTTCTGAGATAGTGACTCGCTAGAACTTAAATTTGCTCACCCTCTCCATCTCTGATCCCCCCAATGATCACTGGATCGTACACCTCTGGTTTTCCCTTCCTGAAGTCAACAATCAGCTCCTTGGTTTTGGTGACATTAAGTGTAAAGTTATTGTTGGTGCACCATTCAGCCAAGTTTCCAATCTCCCTCCTGCATGGTGACTCATCTGTTTTTATACAAACCACTACCGTAGTATCATCAGTGAATTTCTGGATGGTATTATCATACCGAGCCACACAGAGCAGGGGGCTAAGAACACAGCCTTGTGATGCTCTGGTACTGATGGAGATTGTGGAGGACATGTTCTTATGAATCCTCTCTGATTGTGGCCTGGAGGTGAGGAAATCTAGGATCCAATTACACAGTAGGGTGTTGAGTCCCAGATCTTGGAATTTGCTGATCAATTTTGAGGGAACGATGGTGTTAAATGCTGAACTGTAATCGATAAAGAGAATATGTACCAATGTCTTTAGTCCACAATTTTATTGAACTTAAAGTAACTCCCACCCCACCAGGATACCTCAGAACTCTAGACAGTAGCCTGACATTTGCTGTACTTTGAGAATTTACAGGTCCAAGATTCTTCTTGCCTTTTGTCACATGAAGTAAAGAGCTATGACTATGAGATCTTAAACAGTAACAGAGAACTCACCTTTGCAGTTAAAAGGCTGCAAGGAAAGGGGGAAGCAGAAAAGGAGGCGACCTGCCTGATACCCCTAAATATTTGATAGGAATAAGAAACATAATATCTGAAGTATTTTTTTTTAATTGCTCATACCATTTCCTTTGAAATCTTTCAGTCCTATATAAATATTTTTGTTTAAATCATAATCACACTTAATTTTATGTTTAAAGAATGCTTCTATACTTTGAAAGGAAAATGCATGAACCTAAATGGAACTGAATGTGCTGTTCATCTTTGGTATTTAATATTCTTGCTCAATAGTGAATTCTTCCACATTCTTTGGTTGCAAAGTTTCCAACATGTGGGATTTAACATTGAGAGAATGTAGAAATCAGCAACTTTTGTGAAGAGGGATGAAGATGCAGATTCAGTTGACTAGTTCCACCCAGAGTTAGCAACAGTAATCTCCTTCAAGGTCATGCTTACTTTCCAAATGTAAGTCTCTCATCCTGGGCCTCTGAATCCCAGAGTCCAGCAGCATGCTTTCAGTGGTGACAGGGTCTTGTACAGTTCGGAGGCCCCATCTTGTAAATGAAGGGGATGCAATATTCTGCTAGCTATAAATATTATAACTAAAACAGAAAATGCTGGAAGCATTCAGGTTGTTAGGTAGCATTTTTTGACAAAGTAACACAGAAACATACCTGGGGAGTAGGTTAATTGGGTGTATTTGGGTAGCAAGGGCTTGTGGGTCCTGTGCTGTATGTCTAAACTTAAATTTTATTTTCATTTTAGGTCTGAAGGCTGATGCTACATTTTTTATTTTTGTTTCAGATTTCTTGTATCTGCAGCTTTTAACAATTTTCACTTAATAACTTTTAACACTTTTTATACTATCTTTGACAATTTGGAGACTTTTAAAGGTTATTAAAATCAAATGAATTTTTACAACTACCATTTGTTTTAGATTTCTAACATCTGCAGCTTTTTATATTTTAATTTAATGACTTTAAACCATTTTTATAAACCTCTGACAATTTGGAGACATTCAAAAACTATTAAAATCAAATTAATTGTTATAACTAATAGAATGCCTAAAAATCAATAATAAATCATTGAAAAATTAGTTGTTATCAGTGAAATCAGTGCAGGAACAAAGAGTAGCTTCCATGGTGTAATGCTGGGAAATCATTTAAGCCACTGCTCTGTCATTGGGCTTGGAGACTTTCATAATACACAATGTTTGACCAACTGATTTTCTCCAGCATTGTGTTTTTACTTGGAGACTTTTATGTTTGATAGTGCATGCAAGGAAATCTAGCTGTTACCACACTTTCTCCAGCTAAACAACAAGAAAGATCTGATCCAGTATTTCATTTATGTGTTGTGCAGCACATTTAGCACAATGGTTGGCGTGACATTATTACAGCACCAGCGACCTGGGATCGACTCCAGCATTGTCTGCGAGGATATGTACCTGCTCCCATGTTGCAAAAAAAGTATGAGGTTAGTAAGTTAATTAGTCACGTGGATGTAATTGGTGGCACAGGCTCATGGGCTTTCTGTGCTGTATTGCTAAAATTAATTAAAATTTTAAAAATTAAAATCTTCGATTTCCACCCAATGAAATATAAAAAAAATACTGGAAGAACTCAGCCGGTCAGGCAGCATCCTCCATGGATGTTCTGCAGTATCTCCAGTTTTCCTGCATCTGTGGACTCTCTCGTTTACCCAAGGAAAGATGTTGCTCAGATACATATTGAGAACCCCTATGGATTTGCTTCTGAACTTTTGAAGACAGTTTCTATGTGTAAGTTATTGTTGTAACTAAGTACCCGGTGTGCATTCTTTGGCTTGGTTTCGCGGACGAAGATTTATGGAGGGGTATGTCCATGTCTGCTGCAGGCTCGTTGGTGACTGACAAGTCCGATGCAAGACAGGCAGGCACGGTTGCAGCGGTTGCAAGGGAAAATTGCAAGGGTGTGCATTATTGGAATGTTTACAGTCCTCAGCATAAGCTGTTTCCTCATTTTTTGCTTGGAGGTGGGTGATTTAAAGTTGAGACGAATTCTCACAGTTATGGTAACCTATTACATAAGTTAATGGGCTTCTATCCAAAAGGATGGATTTAGGGACATGTTTGTATTTCATTTTGGCAGCTAAGGAATTTAAATATAATTAGTTAAGCCTGAATTTATAGAGTTATTTGCAATGGTAACCAGGAAGTCACCTTTGCAGTTAACTATGTGCACTTAAAGGGAGGACTGACTTGGTCTGACTTCTGTGAGACCCACTAGTGTGCTTTCCAATTCATTACCTCCACAGGTTAGACTCATAAGGATGGGAAATGAATGCTGATCTTCTTAGGATTTCCCTCAGCTCATGAACAACTTAAAAATAATCACACCATGAAATTTGAAAAATTACTAGTTACTAGAGATGCACAATAAGTGTACTCTTGCCAAGGTCTCAAGAACAAATATTAACTCACATGGCATGACACCACATTCTAAATTATCCATAATAATAAGTAAATTTAACACTGATGTTAGTAAATTGAGAATGTACAAAGACAATCAATAGGCATATCCATTCAGGACTATGTACGGCCAAACTAAGGGTACCTGCAAAATGGAGGATCAATACATAATATTCTGTCTGAGCACTCCATCCAGATGGCATTAACATCAGTTTCTATTAAAATTAAATCTCTCACCTGAGTCTCTCTTTCTCTATCCCTCTGACTTCTTTCCTCCACCCCTTTCCCTTCTCTCTCAACCCCCCCTTCCCATCACTTCTCAGCTTTTTTCTCTTCCACCCTCCCACCCATATCCAACTGTTAGTCTGTAAATTTAAATTTTAAATTTAGACATACATAAAGCACGTTAACAGGCCATTTTGGCCCATGAGTCAGTGGTGCCCAATTTATACCCTGTTAACCTACACCCCCTGTACATTTTGAATGCCAAGAGGAAACTGGAGTTCCCAGGGAAAACCCATGCACACATGAGGAGAAAATACAAATTCCTTACAGACATCGCGGGATTCTAGCGCCAATCCTGATCGCTGATGCTATAAAGGTGTTGCGCTAACCATGTTGCTCCTGCCCCTCCCTCTTCTTCCCCCCACCTTTTTATTTAGGCATCTGCTTGCTTTTAACTCGTATCTTGATAAAGGACTCAGGCCTGAGACGTTGGTTATCCTTTACCCTATAGATGCTGTGTGACTGGCTGAGTTTCTTCAGTACTTTTGTGTATTGCAATCAATAGGCATGACTTTTTTTGTCAACAGATGCAAACATTGAAAGAATCCAATTGTTTTCTTTGGGAAAGAGCTTTATTAAATTTTGCAGCATTATTAAAAAATGTAACTATTCAGCAAATTATTTTACATAGCAAGGGTAAAAAGACACAAAGCTGGAGAAATTCAGCCGGTCAAGCAGTGTCCTTCATATAGCAAAGTTAAAAATGCATACCGACGTTTCAAGCTTGAGCCCTTCATCAAGGGAAAATCTTGGTGGGCATCCAAACAAAAGAGTAGGGGGGGGTGAAGGGGTGGTTCCAAACAAAGGTTCAGAACCACCTCTTCTCCCCTTACTCTTTTGTTTGGAACCACCTCTTCTCCCCCTACTCTTTTGTTTTGAACCACGCCTTCTCCCCCTTACTCTTTTGTTTGGAACCACCCCTTCCCCCCTACTACTTTGTTTGGAGCCACCCCTTCTCCCCCCTACTCTTTTGTTTGGAACCACCCCTTCCCTCCACTCCTTTGTTTGGAACCACCCCTTCCCTCTACTCTTTTGTTTGGAACCACTCCTTCCCCTCTACTCGTTTGTTCAGAACCACCTCTTCTCCCTCTACTCTTTTGTTTGGAACCACCCCTTCCCCCCTACTCTTTTGTTCATAACCATCCCTTCCCTCTAATATTTAGGTCAGAACCACCTCCTCCCCCTAATCAGTTGTTTCAAACCACCCCTCCCCCCCTACTCTTTTGTTTGTACACCTACTGACATTTTCCCATACCTTGATGAAGGGCTGAAGCCCGAAACGTTAGTTGTGTATTTTTACCTTTGCGACGTAAAGGACATTGCTTGACCTCTGTGTTTCTCTAGCTTTGTGTGTTTTTACTTCAACACAATGTCTGGAGATTTTCATGTTTTACTTCTTCATAGCAAGGGGTTCTCATAATAGCTTACACGAGTTAAAAATTAGTAAGTAGGAGTAAGAAGGAAAGTCAAGTGGAACAGTTTTACTCAGATGGTAATAAAATTGTTCGATAAGTTACTATGAAGATTACTGAAGCAAGCAATAAAAAAAAATTGTAAATGGGATCATGGTCACATTCAACTATTGTGCTTTTTCAGTTCATTAGCCTGTTGTTACTGAACATTATAGACACAGTTAATTACCACATGGTGGCTCAACTAAAAACTATTTGTGGTATGGTTCTGTAGTTTTGGAAGAAGTTGTTTGTTGTAAGAGAAACACAGAAATTCACAATTAGCTCTGAAGTCTGAAGAGGTTTAATTTGATTTGTTGATGATGGGATTGTTGAGTTATTTTCATTACTTTCTGTTGAATTTTTTTTCATTAACCACCCTAATATTGAACTTGGTTTAGTTCCAAATTGCATTGCAGAAGGATCTTCTTATGTGTTACTGATGATTTTCTGTCCTTAAACTCCAATACCCTGTGGTGGTTTCTTATCTGCCTTGAGACAAATGACTGAGACAGTTTCAGTGATCGTGTTAGACAATAACATGTTTTCCATAGTTTTGCCTCTGCCGAAGTAGATTTTAGATTCAAAACTCACCCAGACTAGGCTGGCCAGTAATTGGTTGAAATATCCTCCCTGTCTATCCAGCTGAATGGAAATGTATCATGGCATCATTTAAAGAGTTCCACCTTTAGACTAATAACCCTTTCTTAACTAACAACAGCAAAACAGATTATTGTGCCTTTTATCTCTTTTCCTGCTCGTTGCACATTGCTATGCATTGACTTATTTGCTTACAAAAATAAAAATATGGAAGGTATTACTTAAATATACAATATTTTTATTGTTCCCTGGCATGAACATAAAAGTGTCCATGAGGTAAATTCAACTTGCAAAACAGTCACAGGATTTTGAAAAGATAGATTCTGATTTGGAAATAAATGACCAGTCCTTCATCATTGCTGTGTCTAAATGATGGAACTCCCTACTCAACAGCATTGCGGATGAATCTTAACCAAAATAACTTCAGCCACTCCAGAAAGTGGTTCACTACCACCTTCTCAAGGACAATTACAAATGGGTAATGAATGTTAGCTCTTCCAACAAAACCAATATACTGAAATTCAAATGAAATAAACATTTTTATTTGCTTTTATTTATTTATTCATTTGAATTTAAATTCCTTAGTCACCCTGGTGGAATTTCAATGCGTCTCCAGATAAATAGTTTCAGGCTCTGTAAACAAAATTTTATTCAGGGACATTACATCCTCGCAATTTCCAATTCCCATGTAAAAGTAGCTTAAAGAAAAAAACAACTTGGTATGTGCGAAATTGCATTCATTTAAAAAAAATATATTTAAATTAAGGGATCATCAACTGTATCCAGTTATGGTCTTCTCTCCATTGGAGAGACTGGGTGCAGACTGGAAAATCGCTTTGTTGTATCTTGCCTCAGTCTGCCGCAATAGCATGGATCTCCCAGTGGTCACCCATTTCAATTCCATGTCCCATTCCCTTGCTGATATATCTGTCTATGGTCTCATGTACTGCCAGACAGAGCCACCTGCAAACTGGAGGAACAACGTGTATTCTAGGTTTAGAAATACATTGCACATGGAGACATGATGCTTCATTCATTGTTTAACACAAATCTAATAAGGTTCCCTGTAGCACACAGTTTGAGTGATGATGTCGTCATGCTGGGCATGGTGACATCATACATATGCAGGCATATATACATAACACTCTTCCCTCCCACAAAATAAATGCTTTGTGAAAATAACATATGGGCACCACTTATACCATGGTAACTACGAGGTGCCCCTATACTAATGGTGAGGATTACAATTGCACTATAAAGTAAGTATGAAATGATAAACCGGCAAGTCATTGTACATAGTCCTTTACTTGTTCTGGAGGACATCTTTCTCTTTTTGATTATCACAAAGAGGAGAAATCTATGGGATACTTTGCAACTTCTTAGGACTCTGCCTTTTGGGGTAGTACCTCGGTTGATGGCAAGGACTGAGAACTTGGTCTTTGGCAAACTGCATTTGGACATTGCATAGGATCGTGTTGAGCAGGACGTAGTGTAGGACTGCTCTGTTGACCATAGGACTGTTTGGTTGAGAAAGGGTCTCTCTTCTCAAAGACATTTCTGGATCATTGACCGTGGAATGAGCCCAGGGAATCTCAACTGGATTATGAGCAGTGAGAGTAGCCGTAGGATCATCCACTGCTCTCAAGTGGTCTATGCGCCAGTTCCATATTTTTGTTCCCACCAGTAAAAAATAAGAAGAGGTATTTAGTTTTTTAAGAATAGCTCCTCTCACCCTCGACTACCTATTGTCCTGGTAGACCTGTACCAGTAATGGTTCTCCCACTTCTAGAGATCTGGTAGGTTTATTTGGGGATGTGGATTATTCTATTCAAAGGCCGATGATCGGATATACTGTGGAAAATCTTGCTCTTAAGTTACATCCAAACATCAATTTAGCTGGTGTTTGATTAGTTGTAGAGGGTGGCATATTTCTACATCCTAATAGGATGTGACTCCAGGATACATTTAGGAGTTTCTTAATTTTATTGGCCTTTTGAAAGTTCATGCAAAACTTTCAGCTTCCCCATTAGTGCTTGGGTGGTAAGGTGCTGACAAGACATGTCGTATTCTGTTACTGCATAGGAATCCCTTAAAGGCCTCCGATACAAACTGTGGACCATTATCCGAAACCTGTTCAAAAGGCCATCTATATATTTCGTAGATTTTCAATTGTCTGGTCTGTTGTTATTTTTCTCACGTGTGATACTACTGGCCATTTAGAGTGTGCATCAACAATAATGAGGAGGTTTCCTCTTATAAAAGGACCAGCAAAATCAGTGAATCTGGTGCCATGGTTGTGATTGCCATTTCTATGGGTTAGCTTTAGCTTGAGGAGCTTTGGGTTGCATATCTTGATATCTTTTTACTGCCTATTGAGGGCCACCAGACATGCATATGCGCCAATGCTGTCATTTGAATCATCCCTGGGTGGTTGTGAAACTCTGATAACATGGGTGTCTGCCATTTTGTAGGAATGATTGTCCTGGTTCCTCACAATATACAACCTTCTTCAATTGATATCTTATAGCATCACGTATAATAAGGTTTTAGTTCTTCAGAGATGGCTTCAGCCTTGGGGCACCCATTTAATATGAAATATAGGACCTTTGACAGTGTAGCTTCTTTCCAACTTTTTTGCTGATAGTCTTTGCTGTAATTGGTAAGGAATGAAGTTGTTCCTGATTAATAGATGTAGCCTCCGCCGTTCATTTAATTATCTCATCTTTTTGTTCAGTTTCAGAAAGAGTTAAGCAAGATAGGGCAACGGTATGGTTGTTTTGTGTTGCTGGTTCATGTTTCAAATTGTAATAATATGAAGCAAGCTGCATGGCTCACCTTGAATTCTTGTTGCAGCTAACCCTGTTATCCCCTTTTTAGGGTCAAGAATCAAACTCAGTGGTTTGATGTCTGTTACTAAGTTAAACTTCCTACCATATAAGTTTTGGTAGAATCATTTGACACCAAATATTACGGCAAGACCTTCTTTTTCCAGATGTGCGTAGTTACGTTCACAAGCCGTCAAAGATCAGGAGGCATAAGCCACCAGTTGTTTCCCTTTTTCTGTCATCTATGACAACACCACTCCTAAGCCCACTGGCAATGCATCCACTGTAAGGTTTACTTTCTTTTATGAGGAGTCACGTGATGGAGTAGTGGCCGGTCATGGAACTCCAGCCCTCTCCGGAAAAGTTTAAAAAAAAAAATACACAAAACACAAAGACACAAGAATAAAAATTAAAACAAAGTGAAAGTAAAGGTGGGAAGAAAATGGCAGCGAAGAAAGAAAAGTCGAAAGCAACGGGAAGAAGAGAAGAAGAAAGAACTTCGGAAGAAGAAGGTGAAGGCCTTACCTGTCCGAGGAGTCCTGCCGCGGAGAGAGAAGCCCACTCCCTAAGGTCAGTTGAAGTCCTGAGCTCGGGACTACAAAAATGGCTCGCGGAGCCAAGTAAAAATGCGCAACCGCGCATGAAAAAAAAACACTGATGGGAGGGGGGACCAGCTGAGGAGTCGATCTCCACAGCTGAGAATGACAGCTGCAACACAACAACAGGAAGAGAACATAGAAAATAAAGAGAACAAGAAAGAAGAGAATAAAAAGAGAACAAGGAAACAACAGATGACCAACCCAGAGGAAGAAGAAGAAGAAGAACATAGAGAAATGGAAGAAGAAGGGAAAGGCAAGACAATGGATATATTTTATTTTAAAGAATATATGGAATCAGTAAAAGAATGGCAATTACAAGAATTTAGTGAAATAAAAAGAAGAATTAAAAGTGCAGAAGAAAAAATGATTAGAGATGGTCATGTCAGATATAGGAAAAAGAGTGGACAAGGTGGAAGAACGAGAAACAGACGTAGAAATGGAAGTAGAGGACTTAAAAAAGAAATTAGAAGAATCTAATAAAGTTAAAGAGACACAAGAGCTGTTAGCTCAGAAGATAGATATAATGGTAAATTATAATAGAAGAAATAATATAAAGATAGTTGGCCTTAAGGAAGATGAAGAAGGCAAGAATATGAGAGAATTTATAAAAGATTGGATCCCCAGGGTCCTAGGAAGACCAGAATTACAGGAAGAAATGGAAATAGAAAGGGCACATAGAACATTAGCCCCGAAACCACAGCCACAACAAACACCAAGATCCATTTTAGTAAAATTCTTAAGATATACAACAAGAGAAAATATATTGGAGAAAGCAATGAAGAAAATAAGAGAAGGCAAAAAGCCACTGGAATACAAAGGTCTAAAATTTTTTTTCTATCCAGACATAAGTTTTGAACTCCTGAAGAAGAGAAAGGAGTTTAATACAGCAAAAATGATCCTATGGAAAAAAGGATATTAATTTATGCTAAAGTACCCAGCGGTACTTAAAATAGTTATTCCAGGGCAGCAAAACAGACTATTCTCAGATCCGGAGGAAGCACGAAAATTTGCAGAACAACTACAAAACAGGCAGAGAGATGAAGACATGTAACGAGAGTAAAAATGACCACGAACTATATGTATGTGTATGTATATGGATATACATATACACACACACACACACACACACACACACACACACACACACACACACACACACATATGTGTGTGTGTGTACATGAGTGTGTCCGTATTTAGAGGAAAATATATAGAGTATAGATAAGAATTAATAAGGGAAAGAAGGGGAAGAGAGGAAGTAAGGAGGGAATTGGGAGAGTGACCTTTGTTATATATGAAAATTGAAATCTTTTCTGGGGGGACAGGGTGGGGAGGAGTTACGGTCACTGAGAAATCAGTTGACGCTTGCGAGTGAATTCACAAATCCAAATGGAGAGGGGAGATGTGGTTGCCCGTCAAGGGATAAAGGGCAACTCAGGAAGGAGAGGGGATAGTGGGGTTAAAGAAATTTTAGAGAGGAGAATAAAGGAAATGTTTGATGTTTTAGAAATGTTGTCTTATAAAGTGTTCAAAAAAAGAAAGCAGAAATGGATAAGAAGGAAAGGTGATGATGAGGAAACGGAAAGGAAAGATAAACAAAGTATTAAATGGCTACGTTGAACTATATGACTTTAAATATTAATGGAATACATAACCAAATCAAAAGGAAGAAACTGCTAAATTTACAGAAAAAAGAAAAAATTGATATAGCATTCGTGTAAGAAACACATTTAACTGAAATAGAGCACAAGAAATTAAAGAGAGATTGGGTAGGACATGTAACAACAGCGTCATATAATTCAAAAGCTAGAAGAGTAGCTATATTAATCAGTAAAAATGTACCAATTAAAATAGAAGAGGAAATAATAGATCCAGCAGGGAGATATGTAATGATAAAATGTCAGATATATTCGGAGTTTTGGAATTTACTCAATGTATATTCACCTAACGAAGAAGATTAAAAATTTATGCAAGATATTATTCGGGTAGACATAAAACATACTCAAGAATAGACCTATTCCTGTTATCAGCTCGAGAGCAAGACAGAGTAAGAAGAACAGAATATAAAGCTAGAATATTATCGGACCACTCACCCCTGATATTGACAATAGAGTTAGAGGACATCCCTCCAAGAATGTATAGATGGAGATTAAACTCCATGCTACTTAAAAAGCAGGATTTTAGAGAATTCATTGAAAGACAAATTAAAATGTACTTTGAAATAAATACGGAATCAGTGAAAGATAAGTTTATACTATGGGACGCAATGAAAGCATTCATCAGAGGGCAAATAATAAGTTATGTGACCAATATGAAGAAGGACTACAATCAGGAAACAGAGCAGTTGGAAAGGGAAATAGTAAATATAGAAAAAGAATTAGCAATGAAGGAAGACATAACTAAAAGAAGAGAATTGGCAGATAAAAAAATAAAATATGAAACACTACAAACATATAAGGTGGAGAAGAACATAATGAAGACAAAACAGAAATATTATGAACTAGGAGAAAAAACGCACAAAATTCTAGCATGGCAGCTTAAGACAGAACAAACTAAGAGAATGGTATTGGCATCAAGGAAAAAAGACAAACAAATCACATATAATCCAACGGAGATTAATGAAAACTTCAGAAAATTCTACGAACAATTATATCAAACTGAAAACGAAGGGAAAGAAGACAAAATAGATGAATTTTTAACTAAAATTGAACTATCAAAATTACAAATAGAGGAACAAAATAAATTAACAGAACCATTTGAAATAGTAGAAATACAAGAGATAATAAAAAAACTACCAAATAATAAAACACCAGGAGAGGATGGATTCCCAATAGAATTCTATAAAACATTTAAAGATTTATTAATTCCTCCCCTCCTGGAAGTAATCAACCAGATAGATAAAACACAAAGCTTACCAGATTCATGCAAAACAGCAATAATTACAGTAATACCAAAGACGGGGAAAGATCCACTCGCACCAGCGTCATATAGACCAATATCTTTACTTAACACAGATTATAAGATAATAGCTAAACTATTAGCAAAGAGATTAGCCGACTATGTACCTAAAATAGTAAATCTAGACCAAACTGGATTTATTAAAAAAAGACGAACAACAGACAATATTTGTAAATTTATTAACTTAATTCATGCAGTAGAAGGGAATAAAGCTCCAACAGTAGCAGTTGCTTTAGACGCAGAGAAGGCCTTTGACAGAATAGAATGGAATTATTTATTCAAAGTATTACAAAAATTCAGTTTACCAGAGAAGTATATTAATTGGATTAAGGGGCCATTGGCGAAAGTAACAGTAAATGGATATACATCAAAGCAATTTAACTTAAGCAGATCAACAAGGCAGGGATGCCCACTATCTCCCTTATTGTTCGCGTTAGCTATAGAACCACTACAGAATTGATAAGAACAGAAAATAAAATAAAAGGGATAAAAATAAAAGACAAGGAATATAAAATCAGTTTATTTGTAGATGACGTTATAGTATACTTAACAGAACCAGAAATATCAATAAAAGAAGTACATAAGAAATTGAAGGAATATGGAGAAGTGTCGGGTTACATGATTAATGGAAATAAAAGTGAAGCAATGCCATCCAAATCAAGAATAATGCGGATTTCTCAAAATTTAAGAAAGAATCACCATTCAGATGGCAAATGCAAGCAATACGATACCTAGGTATACAAATAAATAAAAACCTCGGCCATCTATATAAACTCAATTATTATCCACTAATGAAAAAATTACAGGACGACTTAGAGCATTGGAAAGACTTACCACTAACACTAATAGGAAGGATAAACTATTAAAATGAACATTTTCCCAAGGATACAATACCTATTTCAGGCATTGTCAATACACTTGACGGAGAAATTCTTCAAGGAGTTAAAGAAAATAATAAGGAAATTTTTATGGAAAGGGGGGAAACCGAGGATAGCACTAGATAAATTAACAGAATGGTATAAACAAGGAGGCTTACAACTGCCAAACTTTAAAAATTATTATAGAGCCGCACAATTAAGATACCTATCAGATTTTTATCAAACAAAGGAAAAGCCAGATTGGACTAGATTAGAACTAGATAAAATAGGGGAGAAGGTACCTGAACATATATTATATAAATGGGATGAAAAATTGGTACAATGTAGGAATTCTCCAGTATTACATCATCTGCTCAAAATTTGGAAGAAGATTCATGTAGAAAGGAATAAAACAAATTACCAATTACAAAAACTAATACTGACACAAAATCAGTTACTCCCTTTTACAATAGATAACCTTTCCTTTTGAGAATGGGAGAAAAAAGGGATCAAAAGAATAGAAAATTGCTTTTCAGGAAATAAATTACTATCCTTTGAACAAATGAAGGATAAATATAATATAACTCAAGATACAGTGTTGGCATACTACCAACTGAGATCCTACTTGAAGGACAAATTGGGAAGCAGTCTGAGGTTACCAGAGGGAAGTAATTTTGAATATGTGATTACAGATACAATGATAATCAAAACATTTATAACAAATATGTATATTGAACTGCAAGAAAAGGAGAATGAGGAAACAAATGGTAAAACTAAACAAAAATGGGAACAAGATTTAAACATAAAGATAAAGAAGGAAACATGGGAGAAGTTATGCTCTGGAACTATGAGAAATACAATAAACACGAGGTTATGTATGATACAATATAACTGGATACACAGGCTATACATTGCACCTCAAAAGTTAAATAAATGGGACCCAACAGTATCTGACAGATGTTTTCACTGTAAAAAGGAAATGGGAACAACAATTCATGCAATCTGGACATGTGAAAAAGTGAAAAAATTTTGGGAAGATCTAAACCAGATATTAAATAAAATCACAGAAAGCAATATACCAAAAAAACCCAGAGATCTTCCTCCTAAGTAACATAAAAAACAAAGAATTTGGACTTGATTTGGATGGTGCACAAAAAAGATTTGTTAGGATAGCCCTAGCCGTAGCAAAAAAATGTATTAAGTCAGCCTAGATATTAGAAGATAACTTGAGAATACAACAATGGTATATAGAAATGAATAAATGTATTCCATTAGAAAAAATAACATATAATTTAAGAAATAATATTACAATATTTGAACAAATATGGGAGCCATACATGAAACACAATAGAGAAAACCTACCGGGGACATCTACCACCTAAAATGACAGAAGGAGAAGGAAATGAAAAGAATTGAGTCAGTGGAATTTCTTGTTTATTTTTATTGAGTGACAACATTGTTTGACGGGTTTAATGTATCTTAGATTCTGTACTTTAAATGAATGGGAGGGGAGGTAGGGAGGGTGGGATGGGATGGGAAGAGGGAGGGGGGAAGAAAACGACACTATATATTTGAAAAGAAAAATGTATGTATTTGATCAATGTGGTTTATAGTGTGAAAAATAAAAAAATTTAAAAAAAAAAGGTTTACTTTCTTTTCTAGGTCATAATGAACAAGAATGTTGTCGCATGATGTTAGTAATTCTTTCAAATGATTGACCGTATTATTAGTTTCTTCATTCCATTCTTCATACGGTCATTTCTGTTCTTTTATTAGCAGTTGGTTCAGAGGGCTGCATATTTGGAATGTGCTTTCGATAATGTTTATTCAAACGCAGGAACAACTGCAATTAACTCTGTTGGGTAGGGTGCTCTGCGGATAGCTTTGGTACCAGCAGTATGCATTTGGACTCCTTCACTCTTAATTGCGAAGCCCAAATATATTAGGGAAAGTACCATAATTACACACTTATCCTGGTGCAGACGTTCGCTTGTTGCAGTTGGGTTAGGACCCTTTCTAAGTTAGATAGTGATCTGAGTCATCTCAACCTGTATAATGACGCTATCAAGGTAGCATCCTGCATTTATGCAAAATTATACATTTGTCCATGACCAAAAAATATTGCCGGGGCTGCTGATATTCCATATGGCATTCAGGCATAGGTGAATAACCCCAAATGAGTATTGATTGCCACATATTTCTTTGAGGGCTCATCCAGTTCAACTTGGTGATATGCTTGGGACAAGTCCAGTTTCATGAATTTCTTTCCTTCATTCAGGGCTTGGAAAAATTCCTCTGCTTTGGGCAGAGGATGTTCAGGTATTTGTAGAGCCTGATCAACGGTAACTTCGTAATCACCACAAATTTGGATTTCTCTGTTGGTTTTTTGCACTGGCACAATGGGAGTTGCCTAGTCACTGTATTGGATTCTTTCCAAGACTCCTTTGTTTTCCAATCTGTTAAATTCCAGGTTCAGTCTTTCCCTTTATTGCAAACCGTGCCATTCTGGGCTTATAGAACTTGGGTTCAACACCTGATTTCAAGTGTGACTATGCCTGGATTCCTTGGATTTTCCCTAGGCCTTTTTTGAAATCCGTCTGATATTTCTTGTTCCAGTTGTTCCAGTTTTGGCTTGGCTTCATCTTTCAGTATATGTTCATTACAGATCCAATAACCAATTTTTTCTGAACAACACCAGCCCCTTGGTGTCAACAATGCAGAGGGATAATCTTTTCAGTGTCTGTCCTTTATATTCTACATTTTCCCAATACCATGACTTTCTCCCCGTGACTGTTTTTAACATCATGTTGGCCTCTTTAATGGTGAGGTGAGATAACTGTCATGTTTTTAACTTTAACATTAATGACACTGCTGCTCTGGTGTCCAACTCCATTCGAAGAGGTTCATTGTTGATTTTCACATGGACATAGATTTCTGATTTCTTATCCTTTAATTCGTGAATTCTGGGGCCTTGTCTTCCTCTGAATCGTTAGTTTCTTTGCTAGGGCTTTCCTCCTTCTCCTCTACTGTTTTCACTCCAGAGGGCTGTTTTCTGTATCTAGGTCTTCGGTTTTTCTTTTTTTTCCTTGGAGGCATTGTCTTTCTTTCTTGGACACCTGGCTGTGATATGTCCCTCTTTGTTGCATAGATGGCATCTAGATTTTCTGAATTAACACTTATATGGACTATGGTTGCTTTTTCTGCAGCGAAAGCATTTTTGGGGTGAAAATTTACTTATCACCTGTGGTTCGCCTTGACCAATGTCCAAGTTGTTATCCGCCATCTTGAAACTCAAGGCTGTGTCATATGGCGACTTAAGGGTTACATCTTTTGTACTTAGCAATCGCTGTCCTGTGCTGCGGTCCACTATACCCATTACTAAGCAGTCTCTTAATGCCTCATCCAAGAATGCTTGGGGCTTAGGTGTGCTCCAATTACAACACACAACTCAGCATAAGTTTTGGAATTGGTCTTGTAGGTGCTAACAGAGATTTTGTCAGTCTTGGCTCCCACTTGGCTCAGAAACAGCACTTGTTTTTGGTTCAAAACAGATGTGCCTCTAATATTATGGGCAAGACAGTGTTCATCAAATCTTTCTAAATCGTCATAACAGTCTTCTTCTGACTCCATGAATTTTCCAAACTGTCCCTTTGTCTTTTTGACTCACATTTCCCACCCCTTCCTTTTCTTTTGTCCTCTGTGTTTGAGCATGTGGGGCTCACTGTTGTGGTAGCCTTGCATTTCCTTTTTAAATCTTCACTCTAACATTTGGAGGATAGAGGACGTCCGATCCCATCCTTATCGCCAATCTGTTATATATTCTAGGTTTAGAAATATACTGCATACGAAGACATGACGCTTCATTCATTGTTTAATACAAATCTAATATGGATCCCCGCAGTACACTGTATATATGAGTGACGATGTCATCACGCCGGGCATGGTGACATCATACGCATGCATAACATAACATAACACCCCATCTTTTGTCTGGCCACCCTTCAACCAGATGGCATTAACATCAACTTCTCTGGCTTCCGTTAAACTTCTTCTTCCCCATCGCCTTTCCCTCAGTTTTGTCTCTCTCTCTCTCTCTTCCCTTTCCCCTCTGTCTCCTTTTACAGAGCCAAAATCAATTCTCATCTCTCCTCTTATCATATCCAATTAAAACCTTTTTTTTTTAGCCTGGACTCCTCCCCATCCAGCCTTGTCTTTATTCTGATGCCTTTCTGTTCTTTGCTTATTCCTTGAAGAAGGGCTCAGGCCTGAAATGTCAGTAATGTTTCCAGATGCTGTGAGACCTGCTGAATTCCTCCAGAAATTCTGTGTGATTTAAAAAAAAAAAAAAAAAAAATTTATTTGGACAAATGCAGATCATAAATGGAGTTATGAAAGCCAAGCTCGAAATTTGTAATTATTGGAACAAGATAGCCCCTTGACAACAAGTACCAAGGGGAGAAACAGACTGAATAATATTGGAGTCAGCTTGTGCAAGGCACTGGGAAGACAAAAAGGAACACAAACACATCAGGAATTCAGTGTAGTGAAAGCAGAGAAACTTACATGTTCAAAGATCAATCCTTTCATACCCATCTAGTTGTGTGAAACCTTCAATAGAGTTCTAGATTTTCTGCAAATCTTACAAACAGGTTCTGTCTAACAGTGCAACCAGCTTATTTCCTTGGAAGGATTTAAGCCTGGAAGGGCCTTATACTCTGCTAAATGTCTATATAATTTTATTTTAAAAAATGGAGATGAGTCCACAGCCTGATCAGCAATGATCTTCCTGAAGAAACAAATGAAAGTGGACCCTGTGCTGATCCCTATAGCACACCACTGCTCACAAGCTTTCTTTCTGATTTAAAAAAAACCCCATCCACTACTATCCTTTGAATCCTTCCTCCAAACATAACTTGATCTAATTATCCAGCTCACCTTGGATCCTATGTGATCTAGCATTCTAGACTGATCTGCCAGAGGGACCTTGTTAAAGGCCTTGCTAAAGACTATGTTGACAATCTCTTGCACCTCATCAATCTTATTGGTAGCCTCTTCAAAAAAAATTATCAGATCCTTGAGACACGATTTCCTTTACACAGTCATATTTTATTCATAAAAATTCAAACTTGGGCAACTTGAAATCTTTAAGCTTTTATCTCATTCTTCCTATACATCCTTGAATGTAGTATTCTATTACATGATATAAATTATAAGCTTCAATTCAAATAACAAACTTAATTACCTTAAAAGAGTTCTGCCTACAAATTAAACTCTTTTATATTTTCCGGAAGATATCATAAAATCTGTGTTGTTTTGATTTGTCACTAATTGAATGAGATTCGTTGTGGCTTCTACCCAAAATATCAATTATGTGAATTCAAGTTTTTAAAGAAGCTTAATGTTTCGGGATGATTAGGTGAAGCAATAGGTTATCATTAATGCTTCCATTCCAGAGGTCAGAATGTGCACTCTACCATCATGATGTTAGTTTTGGCCATCTTTCAAATTAAAAAAAAAATCTACAAATGGTTTATGAATCTCCAAATCAAGTTACTTAGAAATTAGCACAGTTTGTTTTCCCAACATTGAGCATACACTATATTTCTTATGAGTTTGCTCTATTTTCTCAAAGCCAGAAGCACAGAGGCACTGAATTGTATGCAAGCATGCTGCTATTCATCCAATAATGCACATTGGCAGCAAAGTTTCCTTTCATTTGCTACCCAAGCGCAAAGAATTGAAGCTCCTGGCAACGCAATCAACAAAAATTAGGTTGGTTGGCTAACCATTTACTGTACTGGAACATTTCTTTCACTGCAGTTGTAAGGTTGTTCAGGCTTTCTCAAGAGGATACTTGTGTTCTGATTTTCCATTGTGTAGGAATACATTTCCAGGACCCCAAAGAAACTCGTGTAATTCCCTTAACTTTCATGTAGAATACTTATGAATTAATTGAGCTATTTTTTCTTTGAAAACATCCTTTGTGTGCAGGCTATCATGACATTATGCAAGATTAGCAGACAAGGAACCTGATCTTAATTATAGGTTTGGGACAACAGCATTGTACTAAGTTCATACAAGTGACTGCCTTGTTCAGAGAGCCGACCTCGAAAAACAAAAAATCAACAATTTAAAGAAATTAACTAATTTAGCACACTAATCGCAAACTACTCCAACAACATGAAAAGGCCCATTTGAACTGTTGTAATGCCACTTTTTTTCCTTGCACTGTGGTAGCTAAATGTGATCTATCTTTTGTATTGATAATTTCTTTTTAATTGCAGCAAGAATTTGAGTCCAAATGTACATTGAAAATGACAATGAATTCATGATCATTATCAGAGTGTGATGCTTTGCAAATAGACTGAAGTGTCACAAAATCAACAAACCTTCAGTAGCCTGGTAACCAGGGGGATTGAGGTGTTATCCAGCCGGTGAGCGTAAACCATTCCTGAGTGAACGTTCCATCACCGGAGTAGTGTGAGGAAAGAATCAATTTTGGGTGACTCAAGTAGGGAGGATTAGACTGGCTAAATGGCCTATGCAAGGGGTTGGAGGTTAGAGGATCAGTGACAACATAAAGGCATGAAACAGGAAGATTAAGGGTGGGCAAGAAAGGGCATTGAAGGAATAGTTGTGTGACAAGAACACTAGGGCAGCAAGAGAGGTTCAAGGGCAATGTGGGAGGGGTGGAGAGCATTGGACATTTTTGGAGGGTAAAGAACAGAGTGACAGGTTAGTCTTATCTCGTTTAACTTTGCTTATTTCTGACAAAGAACCATGGCCCAAAATGTTGGTTACCCTTTACATATAGTGGATGCTGTGTAACCTGCTGAGTTTCTCCAGAAAATTTGTGTATTGCATTGTCAAGATAGTTGGGTGAGATGAAAATGGAGAGTTTCATGCCATGGGACAGATCAAAATGGATGAAAGGAATGAAGGGGTGAATGATGGCATTGAGAGAACAATATGGGCAGCCTGAGTGGATGGGTCAAAGAACAGGGGCAGCTGAGGGACAGAGAGTGCAGTGCAGCCAGCAATGCAAAAGGAATAGTGTGAGAGGGACAACGCAAGGTGAAGGGACTGAGCATGAAGGGCATTGCATTGGTGGAGGGACGAAAAGAGTGATGGGTAGCAAAGGGGAGGGATAGAATGGAAGACGATGGAGCAGGGTGAGGGATGGGGAGAATGTGAGGGGCAGAGCCAAAGGAGAAGGGGAGAATAGAGAGAGCAAGAAGGCATCACCAAGGGGGGAGAGATCAAGAGTCCAAGGGAAAGTGCAAGGGGAAGAGACATACATAGAGTGAGAGTAGGGGCAGCACAAAGGACGGGGAGAGTACAAGGGGCAGTGTGATGGGGAGGGACAAATAGTTCAGGACAGGGGAAAGAAGTGGAGAGCAAGGACCAATGCAAATGGGAGGGGAAGTGAGATGGGTAGTGCGAGGGGAAACAGAGAGCGCGAGGGCGAAGTACTGAGAGTTTGAGGTGGAGGGATGGAGGGCGCAGGGCAGCTGGAGGGGAGGGATGGAGAGTGTGAGGGGAGGGCTTGAGGGCATGGGGCAGAGAGCATGAGGTGGAGGGATGGAGGGCGCAAGGTGCAGCTTAAGGGGAGGGTAGGAAAACGTGAGGGGCAGAGGCAAGAGGGATGGAGAGCAAGAGGAGGAGCAGAGGGCACGAGAGAACGTGAGGGGGACTGAGAACCGAGCAGCAGCTCGAGGGAGAGGCAGTTCAAGGAGGAGACAGATGAGGGGGCGCCGGAGCTTGAGGGGCAACTGTCCCGGGGGGGGGGGGGGGGAAGGCGAGGGGCAGCGCGCGTCGGCTGGACGAGCTCGAGCGGCGCGCGCCTGCAGCCGACCTGCGGGGGGAGGGGTCACGGGCAGGAGGCGGGCGGCCCGACGCCTCCTCATTCGCTCGCTGCTCGGAGCGGAGCCGAGGTGGACGCGCGGAGGGCAGCCTGGCGCAGGCCTGTGGGAATCGGACACGGTGGGAAGTGGAGCCGCCGATCCCAATGGAGGACCTGAGGCCTAGCGGCCCGGGCATCGCCGCGCTGCTGCCCCCGGGACTGCACGCCATCTACCAAGAGTGCAGGCGCCTGTACTCGGACCAGCCGAATCCTCTGCAAGTCACTGCCATCGTCAAGTATTGGTAAGTCCCCTCGCCTTCCAACCTTTCCTCGAGGCCCCTCACCCTGGAGAAGAACCAGGTCCTCTGAGAGGAATCTAAAGAGACATTAGTTTCCACCTCGAAAGATTCCATTTGCAATGCACTTAATTTCTTTGTTAACAAGTTCAACCCTATAAAAGTTTAAAAGCCTCATAATTCCTTCAAATGTTTTACTTTAAATTCCTTGCCGGTTTAAAAAGAAGCTTTTGTCGTAGATATGCCCATTAAAGAATGTTATTTGAGCTTTGTGCATCTGATGTTTATTTTGTCTGCAGGAACCCTTTGTTGTGTTTAATTTATTTCCTTTGCTCGAACAAAAAAAGTTGCGGCATTTCTAGTCCTTTTTTTATATTGCTGGTGAATGAAATACTATCTAATCTCTTCCCCCCCCCCCCCCCCCCCACGTTTTGTTTATAACCTGCCTTACAATATTGTTGCTGGGGAAAGCAACAAAAATAAACACGAATGTGTCAGTTTCTTTGGATCATCTGGAGAGATTGAGTGGGGTTTGTTAAGTTGACGCAGTTGTGATGAAAAGTTCTCAATCAACTTTTCTGTAACTGATTAGAAATTTCTTTCACGGAATTTATGATCTATTTATTTTCTATGGTTGGAATGATGCTAAAAGATTGGTTAACTTGCCAGATGTGATGATAATTTGGTCACTTTTAATTCTAGTCAATTCAGCTGTATCCTTGAAATTCATAAAAAAAGTTTAAATTTGAAGCTTGTCTGACTTTACACAATCCTGCAGCAGTACCCACGTTTTTTTTTAACAACCAGTAAGTAGTTTTTGTACATCATTAGAAAATGCATTTAAGTTGCTGGGTCCTTAACTAGATTCTTAATTCATTTACTGGAGTCAATTCTTAACAGAAACCTTGGACATGGATCTCACACAGATCAGCAAAAGCACAATATTTTGATGAAGAACTAATGCCTGAAACATTGGTTACGTTTGTTACACTGTTTAACCTACTGAGTTTCTCCAGTATTGTGTTTTTACTGAATAGCTCACTGGATTGCCTGAGACAATTGAAATTGAATTTCTTTAGTACAGTTTTGTACAGCACATTTCTTACTGTAGTTTTAAAGAAAGTTACTACTAATTTGGTGAAATGCTGATTTATGTTTATGCAAGAAAAGGTGTGATAGAGTCTGATAACATTTTTACCTTTTGCTCTGTCACATTTTCCTTTTGCTGTTGGTGCCTGCTTTGTCTTTATCTTTAATATTCTGTTTCCTTTTTTTCTTATCTCAAGGCCTAGAATGAGCACCTAGCTGCCAGACCTCAAACGTCTTCCAGGTAGGGTAGGATAGATGAAAATATTTCTCTCATTTGAGAGGGAGTTAGATAAATTTAAAGGAGACCTTAATTTTTATTTTCCGGATTGGCTAGCTAAGATTGAGTGATGCATTCTCTTTTTCTTGCATTGGAAACAGTGCCTCACACTTCTGAATTCTTGTGTGATCAAAATCAGATATACTAAAAGTATTCAAAGGTCATATCAAAAATGTGTTGCAATATCCAAAATGCATAGGTTTGTCAATCTGTAAATAATTCTCTAGGTGTCGGAGACATGGCGAACATGAACCAGGATAGATCATTTAAAGATCTGCAAAGCCACTAGTGCATTGCCAGCTGAGGTTGTCAATAACTTAATTACAAATAAATGTGAGATCGAGATGCATACTTACCTTCAATTAAATTACCTTCAATGCCCTTGCTAAGTCAGAATTGTCTCTTTTTCAATTATTAATAATATATTACAATGAAAAATACTTGAATTATGGAGGTGAGACTCCAATAGTAGCAGAATGAAGAGGCCATGGCTTGGGTAGTCGGGGACTTTTTTTTAAAAAAAAACTTTATTTGTTCAAAAAATAAATAATATGACATATACAATAATTAACCATAAACATGAACGTTATTTTTTATATATTAAAAAAAGAAAAGAACCCCCTCCCCTTCAGCCAACAGGGGTCTTTGAAGATAGAGGCTGTGTGTGTGTGTTTTTAAGACACTGCCTTTGCACATGTCCTCAGTGGGGTGACATGTGGTGCCTGTGATGTCACAGGCTGAGTTAACAATCCTTTGGATTTTATTCTTGTCCTGAGAGTTGGTGTCTCTGTACCAGGCAGTGATGTAACCAGCCAGAATGCTCTCCACAGAACACCAGTAGAAGTTTTCGAGAGTCTTTGGTAACATATTGAATCTCTTCAAACACCTCAAAGTATAGCCACTGGCAAGCTTTCTTTGTGGTTGCGTCAACGTGTGGATCTGGTTTTCGTCGCTCCTGATGCAATCGATCATAGCACATAGAAATCTTTTTGTTAACTCCTTATTACATAGCAGCTACCTGGAAGAGCCCTTGAAGCAGTCTCGTAGGCTCTCCGCCCAACAAAGGGATGGATTAAGTATTTATACATTCAAGCAAGTAAGAATAAGGTTACATCAGTCACAAAGTCGTGTGATATAAATTATAACATACTCAAAGTAAAGCATTAAATGTAGAACAAGCAGCATCTCCCTTTCCCTTACCCTCCCCAACTGCAGTCTCAAAGATTAAACATCAAGGTTGAAAACCATGCTGTTTAGAACAAAGCATTCAGACTCAGATAAAACATCAGGACCCCTTATCTCTTCACGCTTTCCTGCACTCTCCGCTTTGACTCCCTTCTTAAGCTCCACAATGTTGTTTCAGTTGGTACTAGTCTGTGAGAGGCCCTAAAACACAATACTGCTTCTATCCTTTCACTTAATCTTTAGACATTAAAAAGCTTGTGAGGGTTCCAATATTCTAAGGATTTCTGAGGGTCTCTTATACATTATTATTTCATATGGAGGCTCCAGGACAGATCCTTGGAGATGTTGACACCCATGAATTTGAAGTTCTTGACCCTCTCCACTACTAAGCCCTCAATGAGGACTGAGTCGTGCTCCCCTGACTTCCTTCTGAAGTCCACAATCATCTTGTTGGCTTTGTTCACGATGAGCACAAGGTTGTTGTCTTTGCACCATTCAACGAGCTGATCTATCTCCCTCCTGTTTGCTTCCTTGTTGCCGTTTGTGATTCTGCTGACAACTGTGGTGTCATTGGCAAACTTGTAGATAGCATTGGAATTGTGCCTGGCCCCACAGTCATGGGTGTATAATGAGTAGAGCAGTGGGCTAAGCACGAATGCTTGGGGTGCACCTTTGTTGATAATCAGTGAGGAGGAGGCTTTGTTTCTAACTCATTCTGATTGGTCTTCTGATGAGAAAGTCAAGGTCTAGTTGCACTGTGGGGTACAGAGGCCTAGAGTTTGTAGTTTCTTGACTAGCACTGAGGAAATAATGGTATTGAAGGCTGAGCTGTAGTCGATGAAGAGCAGCCATATGTATGAATTGTTTTTGACGTGATCCAGAGCTGAAAGGAGAGCCAGCAATATTGCATCTACTGTGGAGCGATTGTGACGATAGGTGAATTGCATTGGATCCAGATCTTTGGTTCGGTATGTGTTAATTCTGGCCATGACTCAGACCAAATCTTGTAGTTAGTTTGGAGGTTAGAATTATAAATGTAATTTTTAAAAATTAAAATTGTACTTTTTTGTTGAAAAAGACAAATAATGGAGTTGGAAAAGGAAAACAAAAGAATAAAGTACAAATGACCAGTTAAATTGAAATCAGCTCACTTTATCTGTCTTGATGGTTGCTATTTAACATGCAAGTAATTATATAACCATATAACCATATACAGCATAGAACAGGCCAGTTTGGCCCTACTAGTCCATGCCGGAACAAATCCCCATCCTCCTTGTCCCACTGACCAGCACCTGGTCCATACCCCTCCAATCCTCTCCCCTCCATGTAATTATCCAGTCTTTCCTTAAATGTAAATAACGTCCCTGCTTCATCCACCTCCGCCGGAAGCTTATTCCACATCCCAACCACCCTTTGCGTGAAGAAATTTCCCCTCATGTTCCCCTTATAATTTTCCCCCTTCAATCTCAAACCATGACCTCTGGTTTGAATATCCCCCACTCTTAATTGAAAAAGCCTATCCACGTTGACTCTCTCTGTCCCTTTTAAAATCTTGAACACCTCCATCAAATCCCCCCCTCAATCTTCTACGCTCCGGAGAAAAAAGCCCCAGGCTGCTCAACCTTTCTCTGTAACTCAAACCCTGACATCCTGTCAACATTCTCGTGAACCTTCTCTGCAGTCTCTCTATTTTGTTTATATCCTTCCTATAATTTGGTGACCAAAACTGCACAATGTATCCCAAATTTGGCCTCACCAATGCTTTGTATAATTTCATCATAACATCCCAACTCTTGAATTCAATACTTTGATTTTTGAAGGCCAACATTCTTCACCACTCTATCTACCTGAGTATCAACTTTGAGGGAACTATTTACCATAACTCCTAAATCCCTTTGTTGCTCTGCACTCCTCAATTGTCTACCATTCAATGTATATGACCTATTTAGATTTGCCTTTCCAAAATGCAACACTTCACACTTATCCGTATTAAATTCCATCAGCCATTTCTCAGCCCACTCCTCTAGCTTTCCTATATCTCTTTTTAAGCTATGGTAATCTTCCTCACTGTCCACAATACCACCAATCTTTGTATCATCTGCAAACTTACTTATCCAATTCACCACCTCTTCTTCCAGATCGTTAATATATATAACAAACAATAGTGGACCCAGGACCGATCCCTGAGGAACTCCACTAGTCACCGGCCTCCAATTTGACAAACAATTTTCTACCACTACTCTCTGACACCTCCCATCCAACTATTGCTGAATCCATTTTCCTACCTCCTTATTTATACCTAATGCTTCCACCTTTTTTCCTAACCTCCTGTGGGGAACTTTGAGAGTATAATTTTCATATTTCTCGAGTTGTGGAGCAAAGGCGAAACTGTAGTTTCAGTAACCTTTATACATGTCCCTGTTGTAACTTGGACGTAAATTGTTATTTTTTAAAATAGATTAAAATACGTTATGTTTGCTTCATAATTTCTGGCTACTTCATATGAATGAACTTGAAGAATAGAAAGTAAAGTTAATAACCTCAATTAAGACCACATTTTTAACATTGGATTTAAAAAAAAGTATTTTTATAAATGTATAACTTTAAAACTACAAAAGAATCATGCATTTTACAATAATACAAGTCCATTTCAAATACATGTGGTATATATAAGAAAAAGAACCTCCCACCCTCCCCTCCTCTAACCCAGTAAAAGCAAATAAAATGGGACAAGAGATCTTCAACAGGAACACTCCTTTTTTCTTTGTAATGGTAATTATATATTTACATATACGGTAATAATTGGGGCCTGGTATTGTAAGGGTTAAAATACAGATCTGCAAGAAGTCTGTGTAGATGTTTACATTTTTTGTGTCTCCATAGAAACATATTCTTAGCCAAGGTCTTTCTCATTTTAAGATGGTCAATTTTTGATTTTTTTTTGTTCTGAGAAGACTGAGGGATTTGAAATGGTCCAAAAATAAACCTTGGAAAACTTGACTCAACTTTGGTATTGATCTTTTTTGAACGAGTCATAGATAACAATGACATTCTGGTCTCTCCAGATAGTTATAAAGGAAGATAGACGAGACACAGACTCTCATCTGGTTTGCCATTCTGTAAGATTATGAGCCATCTTTTTTTCTCATCACCTTTCTTTTGTACTAATTCTACTCCCCCTTAATTCTCTTGATATCCTTAAAATATATTCAGAAAATTAATAAAACCAATAATTTGTAATGTTTTTTTTTTAATGCTGCGAAATCGTTATTGGATTATGTTCAAGAATGTTTTGATTGAGTGGTAATATTTTTGAACCTGTCACTTTCACTCATCGAGAAACAATTGTATGATGCGTGACATTTTTGAGAGATTTTATCTTTGGAATATGATATTAAAGCATAATACATGTTGATGAGATTCATAATTTTTAAAAAATATCTGATTTTCATTACTCAATGATTGGGGGAAAAAATAATTTTCTTGACAGCACTTGCTCAGCGTATGTGCTTAATTCCTTGATTCAGGGCCAAGCATGTGCTCTAAAGACTATCTGCATTTTGCACTATGTTCACAGTGCTGATCTGATTAAAGCCATGCAAACCATTAGATTGGAGGAAGATTCAGTTTCAGAGTTCAAGCTTTCCTTTAATGTTCAGCATCTGTTGTCTGCTAAAACAAACGTGTCCAATGAGTTAGGATAAGGGCTGACACAACTAGTTAGGCAAAGTAGAATTGACTTTTTTGCCAACATGGAATTAAACTGAGAATCCACTGTTACTAGTCAACTGTATTTGTGTTCAAGTGTGCTTAAGCAGAGTTCAAGACTGATTTAAATATTTTTGAGAGTATATTTTAGTGCAGAAGGGATTGTGAGATTGTGATATGATTAATCTTGTGATCAAAGTAACTCTAAAACGAATAACCTATCGAGGAATCTAATTTTCACAAAACATTAGTTTTGTGTTTTAGTGCTTTTAATTGGTGAAATAGAAGAAATATTTCAATTTGCTTTGTTGTATTTGAATAATTGTGAAGCCTGTGATTATCAAAATTATAAATATCCCATGCTGCATTGAAGTAAAACAATATCTGTAGCTAAGTTTTGACTACCATTCTTAGATCATTATGATTGTATATTGTTTTTGATCATTGCAGCCTTTTTCAATCATGAGGTATAAAATTGCACCCATCTGCAAATTTATGCATAATTTAAAACAGAGTCCAGTAAACACTCTTGCAGAGAGAAAAATAATATTTCAAGTTGATGACCTTTCTGGTTTCAAGGATCTGCAGTTTTTTTTTGCTTTCATTACAGTTGTAATTTCATGTGAATGGAAATATTACTCAAAGTTCACAATGACAATTGCCCTTCCTTGTGAAAGAGATCCAAAATAATTCTGGAATCAGTCCTGTTCCCAAAAGAGAATGTTTCCAGGAGAGAAAACCTAAGTGGGACATATTTTGGTCTTGAAAATAAAGAAAATAGTGCTCATGGAAAAATTATAAAGTACCTATATATTACCAGCATGTGGCTTTAACGGGCAAAAGAGTGTGGTAGAATTGGAATAATTCTGATGGTTTGGGGACTGGAGGCTACTGTATGCACTGCACCAACATTCAACTGAAATGTCCAAATCAGATTAATTTCACAAAATGCATTTAAACATTCTACAATTATCTGAACATTTAGTATCAGAATTCTGTAGTGATTTTCTTGCCTTTGAAAACTATTTCATGGAATATTGGAAATGATGGGGTGCAGGAGGAGGTACTTTAGCTCATGAAGCTTATGCCACCTCTGAATTGTGGAATGTTGTCCAATTCCCACCTCTTTCGGCAAAGCATTTCTCTGTTAAATCCTGATCCATACCCTTTCTAAGAATACATCTGATTTAGTCTGCTTCTATCACTTCTGCAAGCAGTGAATTACTGAGTTTAAAAAAAAAATCTTCAAATGCCCCTTGGATCTTTTAATGAAAATTTTAAGTCCATGAATCCTAGATTTTTTGTGCATTTGTTAATGGAGACAACTTTCTTGTTATTCACCATAACTAATCATGAACTTTGCTTTGCTCCAAGGAACTACTCCATTCTAACCTTCCAATTGCATTTCCTATTTCCAGACACATTATAGTACATCTTTTCTACATCCTCTCTAGAATTTGACATGCTTTCTAAAATATCACAAGCTGAATTGGATTTGATGTTGCATATGTGGCATACCTTTTTTTTCTGATTAAGGGCTCGGAGCTGAAACATTAACTGTTTATCTTTCCACAGATGCTGTTTGATCTCCTCAGTTTTTGCTGTATTTTCTGATTTGAAAAAAAATCAGATTTCCAGCATCTGCAGTTTTTTATTACTTTTTCCTCATATCAGATTTTCTTGTATCCTTGGAGTAGATCAATTAGCCAATCAAGTCTATGCCAGTTCTTGTTAAACCCAATTATATTTCTATAACCTATTCTCTCTTTTTGTGCCCATAATCTCCAACCCCTTTCTGCTACCTCTTGCTGCAATTTACAGGTGACAATTAATTTATCAACCATATGTCTTTGGGATGTAGGATCAAACTGAATTACCCTGGGGAAACATGCATGTCACATGGACAATCTTCACATTCTGCACTGAATTGAGCCTTGGTTCCTGGAGCTGTGGAGCAATAGCACTGTAACTTCTATTTTTGAAATATTGGATCCTGTATTTGAGACATTTTCCACATCTGAAATGATAGCATTTACATCTTCAAGTTCTCTGTTTACTCAGTTTATAGATGGACAGAGCATTCCTAAACTAACACCTGTCATCTCTTAAATTGTTCCCCAGTCTTCTGTTAAAGCAGTTGCTATCTTGGAGTATATCTTGAGCCAGATAGAAATCTATTCTGCTGATAAATGTATAAATGAGTGGATTGCTTTGTATCTAAACCCTTAAAAGTTTCCACAGGAGGCCTGACTCCATTTAGGTTCTGTGTCTTGATGACTTTTCTATAGATATTTATTTAATAAGTAATTTTTTAAAATTTAAAAAAATATACATTTTTAAATTTAGACGTATAGTAACAGGCCATTTCAGCCCAAGAGTTCTTGCCGCCCAATTTAAACCCAATTAACCTACACCCCTGGTATGTTTTGAAATTTAAGCTGATGTTAGTCAGACTTCAAGCTGCAACCTTTGTTATACCTATTACTTCAAAGAGTATGGTACTGAAGTAAGTATTTTTGTGCAAATTATCTCTTTTCCTTTTCCATGCATTATAAATTTAGAGCATTGTCTGCTAATCTTATTTAATAATTGATCTGTTATGGAGTAAAGGATTTTTAAAATTATTATTGCCTGGGACATCAATCAAGTTTCTTTTTTAAAGCTTGGGTAATTTTCCTCACTTCAGCTCTCTCCTGGACAAATGAGCAGTCATTCTGCGTTTAAGCTTCAAAATAGGTATTTTCTATTATTTTTTGCAAGCAAAATAATGATGCCATTTTTTTTTCTCTTTTTCCTTAAGGTTGGGAGGACCAGATCCACTGGACTACATTAGCATGTACAGAAATCCAGGAAGTCCAACACATGATGTGCCAGAACATTGGCATTATGTCAGCTTTGGTCTAAGTGACTTGTATGGGGATAATAGAGTGCACGAGTAAGTACCACTAAAGAGAGAAAATAAATCAGGAGATTAAGATCCAAACAAGAAATTTGCTTGTCTTGGAGGTGTTCATTCGTTCCAGAGATTTCTTGTTTAAGTATGTGACATGATGCCTATTTTTTTAACATACATATTTTTGAAAATTATCATTAATAATTGCATAGAAGTGTTTTAACATGTGTTAATTTAATGTCACTGCCGTCTCCCCCTTGCTCCTGCCCGGATCAGGGCCGCCGCCTACCCTTCGCCCGGACCGGGGCCGCTGCTGCTCTCCCTGTGCCCGGACTGGCATCTCCATCGGGCACACAAAACTCAAAACGGTCAACCAGTTTACCTATCTCGGCTGCACCATTTCATCAGATGCAAGGATCGACAATGAGATAGACAACAGACTCGCCAAGGCAAATAGCGCCTTTGGAAGACTACACAAAAGAGTCTGGAAAAACAACCAACTGAAAAACCTCACAAAGCTAAGCGTATACAGAGCCGTTGTCATACCCACACTCCTGTTCAGCTCCGAATCATGGGTCCTCTACCGGCATCACCTACGTTTCCACCAGCGTTGTCTCCGCTCCATCATCAACATCCATTGGAGCGCTTTCATCCCTAACGTCAAAGTACTCGAGATGGCAGAGGTCGACAGCATCGAGTCCACGCTGCTGAAGATCCAGCTGCGCTGGATGGGTCACGTCTCCAGAATGGAGGACCATCGCCTTCCCAAGATCGTGTTATATGGCAAGCTCTCCACTGGCCACCGTGACAGAGGTGCACCAAAGAAAAGGTACAAGGACTGTCTAAAGAAATCTCTTGGTGCCTGTCACATTGACCACCGCCAGTGGGCTGATAACGCCTCAAACCGTGCATCTTGGCGCCTCACAGTTTGGCGGGCAGCAACCTCCTTTGAAGAAGACCGCAGAGCCCACCTCACTGACGAAAGGCAAAGGAGGAAAAACCCAACCCCAACCAACCAATTTTCCCCTGCAGCTGCTGCAACCGTGTCTGCCTGTCCCGCATCGGACTTGTCAGCCACAAACGAGCCTGCAGCTGACGTGGACTTTTACCCCCTCCATAAATCTTCGTCCGCGAAGCCAAGCCAAAGAATTTAATGTCAGTGTTACATAAAACATATATAAAAGATTCTAAAAATAATTATATTGTATGGTTGTTGCACCACGCAATGCTGATAAGTGCCAGGAGCAATAGCAATTGAGTCCAGCGCTACTTGTGAAGAGTTTGTACATTCTCCCTGTGTCGGGGGTGGGAGGGGGGTTTTCTCCAGTTGCTCCGGTTTCCTCCCACCCTTCAAAACCTACTGGGGTTGTAAGTCGATTGGGTGTCATTGGGCGAAAGTGTTTGGGCGGACGGGGCTGTTACTGCGCTGTACATCTAACTTAATTGAAAAGACATTGAATTTGATCTGTAAATTGCTCATTATATTTAAAAAAAATGTTTTGTCCTTAATACAACCTGAAGATTGGCTGCTTCACATCTGGGTTACCTTATTTAATAGCAGTCACCAAACATGAAGAATTGGAACACTAGAGGCTCTCAAAAGCAAATAGCCAGCATCCCAATTTAATTTGTCCTTGATATACCTGATAGAAAGTACATTATAAGAAAACTGAAAATAGTCTGAATTAAGACCATGACTGAATTTGAAAGCCTCTCAGTCTGCTTCCATAATGAAATTTGTATTATAATGTTGGTTTTGATTAAGAAGATATTGAAATGATTTTTCTTTCAAGCTGCTTTGAGAAATCACAATTAGAAATTAGAGGCTACTGCAAGATGACAATGAATGATGAAGTGGATGCCTTCAAATTTGAATGCTGCACAAGCTCGAAACGAAGGTCTTGTATTTTTTTAAATTTAAATTGAGACTGTATTTTTTTTAAATTTAAATTTAGACATACAGCACAGTAACAGGCCCTCAATTCTGTGCCACCCAACTTAACCTACACCCCTAGTACATTTCGAACCGTGGAAGGAAACTGGAGCCCTTGATGAAAATGCACGGAGAGAACGAACGCACAAACTCCTTACAGACAGCGCAGGATTTGAATACCTGCCCCGATCACTGGTGCTGTAAAGGCGTTGCGGTTGCCTTGACAACACCAGGGCAATGAAATCCTCTGGTCCTCATCTCTATGATTATGTAGAAAAATTTTAAAAAGCTGAGTTTTATAATGTTCAACATTAATAATTAAGTTTTAAAACCATCTTAAAAGCAATCTAAGGCCTCCAGTGACTTCTAGTGCTTAGGAATGTGTGTAATTTTATTTTGATCAGGCCCATTTTCCTTTTTTAAATTAACGATGCACCTTTTCATTCTTATTACAATAGTGTGCCTGTGTTACATACTGAAGAAATTATAAGGTTATCAATCCGCTTTCAGTTTTTGATGACTTGGAAGTGTGCGTGACATGCAAAACTTTTCATTGCTTTGAAGATGTATTTTCAGAGTGGTTTGTCTAACCAGTTAATGATGCTTTGTACTATACGGGATGAATACCTCCTACAAAGTGGTCTGCGTTGAAAAATGTATTTGTAGCAATAAATACTTGTATTTACTTGACCTCCATTTTGTAGTAATGTATTTACTCAACTTTTGTAACTGGCCAATCCAATAAGACCATTCATCAGTTATCCCATTCACTTTTTTTTCTTGTGATTAATTTGATCAAACCAAATTTTATATTGGCTTTGACTTTGAAATCAGCAAATTATAGCATAGAACTGGAATTTTTGGAATTTTAATTTTGTATCATCTGAAACGATTATTTTATTAAAGTCTAAATTGTTAAATTTACTTAAATTACCTATTGATTTTAGTTAGAAATAATTATTTATAGATCAAAATGTTTTACTTAAATTATTCTTGCATTGAAAAGCAGAGGAAAACTGGGATAGAATAAAGGGGGTACTTACTTGTAGTTTGAGGAAGTTGGCAAAGTACGAAATGACTATATTGGTATTCACCAAGAAGGACATGAAGAATAATGAGAGCAGTGTGGGGAATGCTAATGTATTGAGTCATTTTGAGATCAAGAAAGAGGTGATGCTAAACTGATAAGAACAGATACTACACTAGGGGAAAAAAATGACACTGTATATTCAAGAGGGAAATGTTTGTGTGTATTTTGGTCAGTATGGTTCGTAGTGTGAAAAAAAAATGTAAAAAAGAAAGAGGTGATGCTGGGTCTTTTGTCTCCAGGACCTGATTGTATATATCCCAGTTATTGAAAGAGGCAAGAGAGGAGATTGCTGGTGCCTTGATGGAGATCCTTGTATCCTCATTTAAAAACAGATGAGATTTTGGAGAAAGGGAGAATAGCCAATTTTTCTTCCTTTTTCCAGGAAGAAAAATAGGGATAATCCAGGAAATTGTGAACATGTGAGCCTTGCATCAATGGAAGGGTAGCTATTGTAGAGGATACTTGGGGTGAGGAGTTGTGTGCATTTGAAAAGGCATCATCAGATTTGGGACAGTCAGCATGGCTTTGTGCTGGGTCAGTGAAACAATTCGATTGATATTTTTGAGGAGGTGACAAAAGTTGGTGAGGGTAGGGCAGTGGATGTTGTTTACATGAACTTTTGTAAGGCATTTGACAAGGTTCTCATGGTACACTGATCCAAAAGTTAAAGATGTAAAGGATTTGTGGTGAATTGATTGGATTCTGAATTGACTTGCTCACAAGGGTAATGGTGGAAGGGTATTATTCTTGTTGGAGGTCAATGACCTGTGGTGTTCTGAATAGATCTGTTGGGACCCTTGTGATGAATGTAACTGATTTACTGGGTGGATGAGTAAATTGTGTGGATGACACAAATATAATGGAGCTGTGGATAATATAGAGGGCTATCAAAGAATACGACAAGATATAGATTAACTATAAATATAGGCAGAGAAATGGTACAGGGAGTTTAATCTGGACAAGTGTGAGGTGTTGCACTTTGGGAGGTCAAATATCAGGGGAAAGTATGCAGTTAATGGCAGGGCTGTTAAAAGCATTGATGTGCTGAGGATTGTGGTTTAGAGCTCTGAAAGTGGCCATGCAAGTAGGTGTCCTGACAATTGGCTACGATGAAAGGAATCTTAATTCTTTTGAATAGGATGTGCATTTTTCAATTGTATGATTAACCGTGGTTTCAATTAATGGAATATAGTAAAGTATAGCCTACAATTTGAAGTCATTTTTACATTGAATACAATTGTACAAATCATCAAAGCTTGTAATTTACATCATTTCTTGATTTTATGTTTTGCACTTGGATCTTAAAATGTGTTCATGCATGTGAGTTTGGGAAAAGAAATTAAAACCTGAATTTAAATTTGGCAATATTTGAATTTGGTTATTCAAAAATATTGTGTTCTGCATGAGGCTCATGGCAAGATGATCTTTATTTTTGGAGCAGGATGTATGCAAGTTTTGGATTGTCCTGTAGACAACCTGGATAGATTAAGCAAGATATTTTTGCTTAGAACTTTGCAAACGAACCCACTTCATCCAGTGTTTTGAAGAATAATTTTATTCCAAAAATGATTTGATTTTCCCTATTCCACTGCCAATTACTATATATCTTTTTTTTTAAGGGTTATTAGTGGTTCCCTGTACAGTAGAATTATAGAAAATAGGTTGAGGCCATTCAGCCCTTTGTGCCTGCATTCCATTCAGTACAATCATGGCTGCTCATATGACCTGACCACTGTACATGATTCATACAATGTTGATACTTGAGATGAATTTTATTCCTGTGCAGACTACATAATTATTATTAACTCTTTGGTGGGATGTTCTGTGCAAAGGATTAAAACGATCCCTGCTTTGTTTTGAATTTTTTTAGTCCAAGATTGGGCGATCTTAATCTTTATGTATTAACTTGGAGCTTTTTCATTTTATTATTACAATCAATATTTAATAATGTTTATTAATTAGATTGTTCTTGAACTCTCTCCCACCCTCATGTTCAATCTCAAGAAGTCCCCACAAAATGGTTATTGGCTTATTTCATAACATTTATTTTTAAAAATTCCTTCATCCATATTTCAGTGGTCTTAAACAGTTGAAAAATTTGATCATCTTCTGCCTAATACTGTACACATTGTTTTGATTGCTTTTAGTTTTATTTTAAAACTCCACAGTATTTATGTGGTACAGTATCTACCAAATTATTCAGACATTGCCTGAAAACTGAAGTAAAGTTAACTTTTATTTCCACATCTATTTCCTGAGGCTTGTAATTTTCAGTATCTTGGAATCCATGACCTCGAACTATGAGAATGTTCAAACCAAGCAGAGGATTCCTATGGTTGATTCATTATGTGCTTGTATTCCAGCATCTTGGATGAAATTACTTGGTAAAATCAGAATTTATTGTCATGAATAAGTTGTGAAATTCAGTGTCATGTGGCAGTATCACAGTGCAAACATTTGTGGCAGCCTGCAATTGCTGAGATAAGGGTGGCACATCGCGTCGTGGCAGCAGATGCTGACAGAGATCGCTAAAGCAACTCCCAGGATAAAATGGCATTGGTCAAGCTGCCCAGCTAACTCAGCAGCAACAGGCTGGGTAAGAAGGGCATTCATGTGCATGGATGTTCCTGCCCACTATTTTTATTCATATGGCTGACTCAGTCAGTCAGCAAAAACGGCAGGAACTTGAACAGTATAAAAGCAGCCTTTCCAGCCCTAATAAAGTGAGTGAGTTTAACCTGTCACACTGTGTGTGTGTGTGTGTGTGTGTGTGTTTCTTTGTAGCGGTTGGCTACAATTGGTGAACCCGACGGTTTAGAAGGAATCTAAACCTAGTGATGGAGAACGAAGTAGCAGTCAGTGCAGTTGGCCTGAAGCTCCCGACCTTCTGGACAGTTCGACACGGCGTGTGGTTCGACCAGGCGGAGGCTCAGTTCCAGATCTGGGGCATCACCACAGAGACCACCCAGTACTACCATGTAGTCAACGCCATGGATCTGCAGACAGAGTGGCCAACTTTATCCACAGGCCACCATCGGAAGGCACTTACACTGCTTTCAAAAAGCTATTTACTGAGACTTTCGGACTCTCGCGGCAAGAGCGAGGAGCACGTTTGCTCCAACTGGATGGGCTTGGAGACAGATTCCTGTCGGCATTCATCAACGAGATGCTGGCCCTCCTGGGAGATGAGCAGCCCGGCATCATGTTCAAGCAGGCGTTCCTGGAACAGATGCCTGAAGACATCCAACTGCTCCTGGCGGATGCGGATTTCACCGACCCCTAGAAAGTCGCAGCACGGCAGACATTCTGTGGAAACAGAAACAGAAGTTCTCGGCCTCCGTGGGGCTCGTAAAGAAGTCCCGCAATCAGACCAGAACAGTCCCAAGCAAGGAACAGCAGACAAGAGGCAGGAGCAAGTCCAGCAACAGATGGTGCTTCTACCACCGGAGATGGGGCACTGAGACCTGCCGATGCCAGTCCCCTTATGAGTTCCAGGGAAACGATAAGGGCAGCCATTGCTGAGACCCTCCTGTATGTCTGGGACTGCCTGTCTGGCAGACGCTTCCTGGTGGATACAGAAGCAGAGATCAGCGTGATAACCCCGACAGGGTTGGACTCGAGGTGCAGGCTAGTGGGACCCATGTTGAGGGCTGCCAACAACAGCAGTATATGGACCTATGGCACTCGTAGGGCCGAGTTGCAGTTCGGGGACAGTCACCTAGTGGGAGTTCACGCTGACTGCAGTGGAACAACCACTCCTCTGAGCGGATTTCCTGCGAGCCCACAGCTCCTAGTGGACCTTAAGGGTAAGTGACTCGTCAACACCGAGACCTACCAGACCATCGCACTGAGGGGAGTTAGGTTTCCGGCAATGCATCTGGACTCCGTCCACAGCTCAGAAGATGAGTTCTCCTAGCAGGATTCCTGGCAATCCTTTCCCCTCAGTTCAGAGCGGAGATGCCTCGACATGGCGGCAGTCATCACATCCTGACTAAGGGCCCACCTCTCCACTTAAGGGCGAGACGACTTCCCCCGGAGAAGCTCTTATCGGCCAAGGAGGAGTTCCGCAAGCTCGGAGTTGGGTGTTGTTCGATGGTCAGACAGCCCATGGGCTTTGCCCCTGCACATGGTGCCTAAAGCAATTGGGGACTGGAGACCATGTGGTGACTATCGCCAGCTCAACGAAGCCACCACCCCGGACCTTTACCTTGTGCCACATATCCAGGATTTTACAGCAAACCTGCACAGGGCAACCGTGTGTGTGTGTTTCTTTGTAGCAGTCAGCTACACATTTATATTATGAACTATCTTTTAACATTAAATATAAAAAATTAAAAATAATAGTGTGAAAAGTAAAGCATTGTCTTTGGTTCATTGATTATTCAGCAATCTGATGGCAGCAGGAAAGAAGCTGTCCTTGTGCCACTGAGTGCTCGTGTTTAGGCTCCTGAACCTCTTCCCCCAATGGTAGCAGAGTGAAGTGGGCATCACCTGAGTGGTGGGGGGGGTGGGGAGGGGGGCATCATTGGGGATAGGTTGCAGGCTGAGTTAACAGCCGTCTGGAATTTTTTTTTCTTGTCCTGAGATTTGGTGCCTCAATACCAGACAGTGATGCAACCAGCCAAAATGCTCTCCTTTGACCCTGAATTGTTCCTGAACAGAGGAGATGGATATATTGATAATTGTGTTGCGCCCACAAACCAGATTGTCAGTTTGTCTGCTGAACAAGAAATTGAGCAAAAAATTATAATATGGCCTGGAGTTTTCCTATTTTGTTTTACCTCAAAGTTCAGAACATTTAAGCCAATTCAGACACCAAATCAACATAAGTATTAAGGTCATACTAGGAATTATTGTGAGGATAGTTCTGTTTTATATTCAAACTTACTCATTTATTGCCACTATTTCACCCACTGAAGCATTGTCTTCATGTGGAGCGAAATTTATTTTTCAATTACAGTACAATCACATGGGTTGGCTTAAAAAGAAAGTTCATTAACAATTTTTCTGACATTTAAACTATCCTTGACCCAAGGTATAAACTTTAATTAAATCACAAAGTTTTAAGGATAGATGGAAACAATTTTCTGCCAGGTGTGAAGTCTAGGACTAGAAGGCATAGGCTGAAAATTAGAGTCAGGCCTTCCTGAACTGAGGTCAAAAATTCTTTTCATCTTCAGATAGTGGAATACATTTCTAACATTTCTATAGGTGGCATTTGAGGGTAGGTCAATTGTTAAAATAAATTTCAATCCAATTTAGATTTTAATCAAATATTTAGTGGAAAAGAGAGATGCATGATATTGGGTCACATATCGGCCAAATCCTGTGACATTGGTCATATTGGTGTATGTTGATTAGAGTTTATTAATCATGGCCATTGCAGATAATTAAAGATCATTACTTAAAGAACACACTCACAATTTACTTAATCTGCAAATGAACTTGGAAGTTAGGAGTCGTGTAGTTTATTGCAAACTGTTATTTTTCAAGTAGTGCAAAGCTGTAAGTAAATAGAGAAATGGTGCTAATAAAATGGTTGGCATAGCTAGCACCATGCTGTTACAGCACCAGCCAGTTTCAAATCCAGCACTATTTGTAAGGAGTTTGTACGTTCTCCCTGCGTCTGCGTGGGTTTCCTCTGGCCTCTCCAGTTTCCTCCCATCCTTCAAAACGTTAAGGGTTGTAGGTTAATTGGGTGTAATTTGGCGGTATGGGCTCATGGGCTGAAAGATCCTGTTACTGTGCAGTATGTCTAAATTTAAATGTAAAATTGTTATTTAAGGCTCGGATAAATATTGTACAATAAAATTGTTCTAAACCAGTGGTTCTCGACCTTTTTCTTTCCCCTCACATACCACTTTAAGTATTCCCTATGCAATAGGTGCTCTGTGATTACTAAGGGATTGCTTAAGGTGGTATGTGGGTGGGGAAAAAAAAGTTTGAAAACCACTGTTTTAATCATACCTAATTGGCTCGTTGTGTGCACGGTTTCACAGCTCGAAAGGAAATGGGCCAATGACAATTTTTCTCAAGCAAAATATTTCAGTAACAATTGAGTCTAGAGGAATGGTTCTCAACCTTCCCTTCAGACTCACATACTACCTTAATCACAGAGCACTGATGGCATAGGGATTACTTAGAGGTATGTGAGTGGAAAGAAAAAGGTTGAGAACCACTGGTCTAAACTAATTCTAGAATCTATTGGACCCGAAATTAGAGAATAATAGCAGTGGCACACACATCTGGGCACATGCTTGAAGCCAATATTTATGCCAATGCTTAAAAAATATTTTGTTCCAAGTTGCAATTTTATTTACCTCAAAAAATGAAGAATAGGTAGACTTGTTAGTTTAAGGTGTTCAAAATAACTGAGTTAATTCTAAATTGATCACTGTCAAATAATTAAGTTTTGTGAAATTCAAAATGAGATTGCACTTCATTCAGTGTAACCATTTGACCCTTTAGTTTCCTGTGTACCAGTCTGCAGAGTTATACATAGCATGTAACATGGATTTAACTCACAATCTAATGCACTAACATCCAGTTAATTCCACTTCTCAAAGATTAGTGTATTACCCAACCATATTTGGCCATATCTATCTATTAAACTCAGCATTGTGCTGGAGAATGATGTGGATCTGATATATTGGAATGTTGGCAGCTCAAAACTTGTGTTGAGTAAGATTACTGGTAGGTCACATGACCAAACCAACTTCTTTTACTAAGAGTATAACTGGTCTGAAAATGAGAGCTAGTCAACATAAGGTGTTGTCTTGCAGTACAAAATTTAATGAAATGATTGATTCTGTTCGAAATCTGGTTAAAACTCATTGTATTCTACTTCCAGAAAAGTCAGATGAGTATGATGTCTTCTGTGATTTAATGGCAGCACCTTCTCTGGCATTTGGTCTTCTGTGAGAAATATCAGAAGCTCTGTCATAATTACTGTATAGAAAATTATTTAAAGTTCATCTAAGCATTTTTGTATATTTAGCTATTGGGGACATGATACCAGTGGCCATACTTGGGCAATCAGAGCTGAAAGCCCCATTTCAACTTCCACGATTCTCTTTTCCCCCATCCTCTCCACAAATTTACTAATGTCTGATTTATCGAAGTTTTGGTTGATATTCAAAATTGGATGGTTCAATTGGATGCACCAAAGGAATCTAACAAAGTGAGATGGAAAGAGTTTTGACCACTTGCAATTCAAAGAGATTTAAAACAACTGGAAGGAATGTTAAAGAACGTAACTATACTTTTAGTAGTGCATCTTTCAATTACCGTTTAGTTTCATGCTGATAGGAGAAAATTGCTGGCCCATGAACTATTCAAAGTTCAGATTTATTCGAGAGGGTGAGCAAATTAAGTTTTTGGGAGTCACTATCTTGGAGGATCTTTCCTCGCCCCGACGCACTAATAGCTTAATGAAGAAAGCACATCAGCGCTTCTACTTCCTCAGGAGTTTGCGGAGGTGTGGTATGACATCAAAAACCCTGGCAAACTTCTACAGAGGTGTGGTAGAAAGAGTGCTGACCAGCTGAATCACAGTTTGGTTTGGGGATACAATACTCCTAAGTATAAAGCCGTTTAAAGGTATTGGGAACAGCCCAGGATGTGACAGTTAAAACCCTCCCCACATTGAGAACACAGGAAACTCTGCCATCAGAGAGCACCTCAATGATCAAGGACCCACACCACCTTACACGTGCTCTGTTCTCACTGCTACCATCAGGAAAGAGGTATAGGTGCCAAAAGACTCACACCACCAGGTTCAGGATACCCCTCCACCATCAGACTCCTCTACAACAAACTCAATCAGGGGCTCATTTAAGAACTCTTACCTTTGCACTTTTAATTTTTACGATTCTCTATATTGCACAGTCAGTTTGTTTACATTTGTTATCTGTTCACAGTTCTTATTTGTTTACATGTGTACAATTTTGTTTTTCACGACCAATTAGTGATAATTCTGCCTCGCCTGCAGGAAAAATAATCTTTGGGTTGTATGTGATGTCATGTATGTACTCTGACAATCGACAATCTGAAATCTATACAGTCTTTATTCAAACTTCATACTTTATTTGAATTTTATAATCTGAATGATTATTCAGAAATATTCAAGGTAAGTTGAGTAATGACATAGAACTGAGGAAAGAGGCAATTTATGACCTGCATATGAGCGATTTATGGAAATTTATGCAGGTGACAATACCAATGCTATGTCAGATGTGAAATTCACTGGAGATGGAGTCAGAATGTTGCCTAAAGAGGTACCTCTGTTTCTCTTTTAATATGGCGAGATGAAGATACTGTTGTTATGTACTGATTGTTGTATATTGTAATCTTTTAAATTAAGTATCCTTGTTCTCTCCATCCATTGTTTATTGTATATTAAAATCAATAAAAAGATTGAAAAAGAAAGAGGCACTTCAAGTAAAATAACTGAAATATTGAGGAATTTTCACCTGCATAATGTCATCTTAAACTGTGAACTCACCATCACATTAAATGTTCCTCCTCTCGAATTGTCAACCCTCCCAGTTTATTTTCTGTACCCTAGACTAAACTAATAAATTAATGTCTAGCCAGGGGTCTTTGAGGTATATGATCAAGGGATTTTGATCTGAAAAGTTAACTCTGTTTTCCTTTCAGCAGATTTATGGTAACCTGTGAATGATTCTGGTATTTTCTGCTTTCTGTTAAAAGTCTGGTCAACAATTATATAAAAAAAAATTGTGACATCTTCTTTAATACTTTTATTTTCACGTGCTATTTCCTTTCCTTGTGTTCAAAATAGTGTTATTAAATCAATGCAAAAAAATTAAACTTTAGTGACTTTGCCAGACAAATTTTGTTCACTTCCAGCAAACAGACAAGCCATTAGATATGGCTCAAATAATCATGTAAAGAAATTTAGTATTTTTTCACAAAATTGTAAAATTAACTGTTGGCCCAATATGATGTGGTTTATAGTTTTTTTTTAAAGAATTGACATTGCCAAATTATTCATCTTTTAAGCAATCCAGAATATTTCCTATCATTGTTCACTTTTGGAATTTGCTTCTCCACCCCACGTACTGTAACATTTGAGTATTCTGAAAGATCCGTATGTTTTGTCTTTGGGCCAAATTGCTTAAAAAAAAATCAAGCCATCATTAATTTCTAAGCTTTTAAGTATGGAAGTCTGTTGCCAATCTTTTTCTTGTTGGAATTTAAATGTGCAGCTGCCTTTTTTTTCCTCTCCCTGAGATCATTATGTTCTAAAATTTAGGGATTGAACCTTTTTTATATTTACAATATGGGAACAGGCCCTTCCAGCCCATGAACCTGTGCTTCCCCTGCCCCCTCCCCCACAAATGCACCATTCAATCCTCCTATGATTTTTGAAAGGTGGGTGGAAACCAGAGCACCAGGAGGAAACCCACACAGACACAGGGAGAATGTACAAACAGGCAGTGCATGATTCAAACTCTGATCACTGGCACTTTAATAGCGTTGCACTAACCGCTACACTAACTGTTCTACATTGGAGAATTGGTTTACTGTCCCATTTGCCTATTAGGATACAGAAGGAGGCTTAGTCCTTCAGGGCCATGTGACTTCAAGGAGAGCAATTGCCTCCTTGTTTTCCCTGTACCCTTCAGTTTGTTCTCTAGCCAGTAGAGCACCTTTGATTCCTTTTGCCACTTAATCTCCATTGTTGGTAATTCACAGCGGAATCAAACCTGCCAACAAGTCCTTGTAGGAAATCTGAACACCTGGCAGGAACCCATGTAGTCATCGGGAGAACATATAAAATCTTGTACCAATTGCGTCCAGAATCAGAATGAAATCCAGGACCCCAGAGCAGTGAGGCAACAGCTTTAATTCCTGTGTCACTATACCATTGTTTTTCTAAAAATATTAGGAAAATATATTGAATCTGTTGTGCTTTTTGATCATCAGAATATTAACTGAACACAGGACAACCCAGGAATCTTCAGCCCACTATGATGCTAATTAAACTAATTCATGGTTAGGCAGTATTTCATGTCAGGACCTCTTGAATCTAAAGTGAAAGGGAGTGATAACGTGTAAATAAAAGAAGCTTTGGGGGGGGTGGGGGCTAAGGTGAATAGATATTAGATAGACAGTGGGTGGAGAGATTGGTAGGGGGAGACACAATTGGAATTAGAAAAATAAGAAGAACTTCAGTAAATAAAAAGATGAAACGGTGGAACCAGATAGAGGTTGGGGCTATCACCACTGAAAATTTGATGTTCATACCATTGGCTTTAATTAAGGCTGTCCAGGGGGAATATGATGTTGTTTCTCAAATTGGCCTCACCGTGGCAATGGATGAGGCTGAGAACAGCCAAATCTATGTAGGAATGCTGCATAGAATTGAAATGATTGGCAACTGAATATTCAAGCTAAGTCCCACAGACAGAGTGTAAGTATTCAACAAAGTGATCACCCAATCTGCACGAGTTTATTGTCAAATGCAAAACCACAATGTATAGATGCACTGAAATTGCTTGCTCCAGCTACTCAGTTATGTAAAATGCACTAACAAAGAATGAATATAAATTAAATTACCACATGAGAGGAATATGAAATAAACATGGAACAGTAGATAAACATTCACGGTTCAAAATAAATTCAGTTTTTTTTTTAGTTTGCCTTTCAAATGAAGTTTAGAACTTGGGGAAATGTTCCATCCATGTACTTCCAAACACAGCTCACGCCAAAGCTTTTGGAAGAGACTAAGGGTTTCAAGAAAGGTAAACTGAAAAGGCACTCTATGTACACAGTCAGTTCAATGGATTTGGTTTACCATGATGTGGAAATTAGATTTTTTAAACATTAATTGAATTTTCTGAATTTTAAATTATAGTGTATTGGAAATTATGAAGAATTTTGAGACTAAAAGAGACTTCAGATACTGGAATCTGGAGCAAAAAAACCCGTTGGAGCAAAAAACTGTTGGAGGAACTCAGCAGTGTTTGTGGTGGGTGGGGGGGGGTGTTTTGGTTTGGATCAGGATTGAATGTGCAGAGGGGCAATGAGTAGTTTAACGAGGAAAGGAGCAAGTTTAGACAGGAACCAGTAGATGGGTGATAGGTGGGCTCGTAATTGTGAAGGATTTGTATGATAGATGGAGTTGGGGAAGCAGAGGTGGGTGGATGATTGGTGGAAGCAGATAAAAATAAAAGGGAAGGTGGAATCAGGAGGGAGGGTGGATGTAGCTGGAGAAGAATTTTGAACTGATTTTACATATCCAATGAACTTCCTATTGAGTACAGTACTTGTATTTTGGTGCCAATATCATAAATTTGAGAGTAGCCATGAGAAACTTAACATTAAAAATCCCTTATCAATAGTAACATTTAAGTGTAAAATTCTTATAATAATGCTAATATGTGGCTCAGCTGTTAGAATTTTTAAATAATAGTATACAAGATTGTTGAATTCTAGATAAAGTGCATGGTTTTAGTTTATTGCTTATATTGGCCAATTTTGCAAATGCTTGAGGAAGGTGTTTGATGGTTCCCTATGTGTTCAAACATAATGTAGTCTGATTTTTTAAATTTATGACTTTATTTAACACACACATCATAAACTTCAGTTGAGTTGTACAGCTTGTGGTCCAGCAACTAAGTAATTTGCAGCGGCCTTTCCCCTGCCAGCCTCTTCTACACAAAAAATTGCTTAAACCTATCCAATTGAAATTTGATGATATTCAGTGGTGTTGCTTGAGGGACTGATAGTTCACGCCAAGTTATTTGAATCTTTGAATGGCACTACATTGTATAAATCTTTGCGAATTTCTAATCATACTCTCTGTTGCTTATCTTTGGTGTGGGGTTGCTGCATCCCTTATCTGTATCGAACAAATTGCATGTGTGTTTCACATCCACTAAGTTGTGCGGGCAATTTGTTAATGTGGATATCCTATATTCTCTGTATAATATGATGGTTATGAACAGAAATGCCCCAATATTTTACTCAGCTAGAATATTACTGGTTCCCACTTGTTGGGAATAAAAAACAATTATAATGAGTACTCGCTTTGAAATTGCTGTGGTTAGTTCTAGGATGTGCTATTATACAAATTTTACTAAACATGTAACGCACTGCTTCACATTTGAGATAACCTATAGCTACTCCCGGTGTCAGTGTTTTTATTTTAAATTTGGAGGAATTTTGAATTGGTTGACATCTGTCTTAATTTCAGATTTCTTTTGGTTGCATTTTGATATACAGCCCCCAAAATACATATAGGACGAATGCAGAAAGCAATTTGAGATAACCTGTGCCCCCAGGAGGTGTAACAGGATCTCTTCGAGTAGGACCCAGGCAGCATATTCATGAAGACTTCAAAACATTTTTCTTAATGCCTCCAAATGTTCAGGCATGAACTTGACAATTGATTTTTTTTTTTTGCAAATATAAGATTCAGAATAAGTTAACTGCATAGAAAGTACATTTTTTAAAAAAAAGTTATTTTCTCCTGTTCTCCACACCAGCATAATAGGGCTCTGCATCTGACTCTTTGTATAGTTCAGTGTCAGAGCCAAGTGATGAGCATGCAGGATGAAGTGGATTTACTGGACCTGGGTAGGCATGTGCATTACCTGGAGGTAGTTGAACCTCTGAGATGCACATTGTAAAGTTGTTATAATGAGTAGGTACTTCATGCAAAGAGAAAAATGTTTTTTTTTTAAAAAGCACCTTTTGTTATCCAGATTTACAGGAATTGAAGGACCAAGTGGCTTTGGGTTTGAGTTGACTTTTCGGTTACGACGAGAAACTGGAGAAACAGCACCACCGACGTGGCCAGCTGAACTGATGCAGGGTTTGGCCAGATATGTATTCCAGTCAGGTAAATTTATTTCAATTACAAATGATCAATGAAGAAACCAGGTCAAAACTTTACCTCACAAAATAGCCATATTTTACAACTTTTGAGGCCTCATGCAAGACAATATGGCAGATTTTACACTGAATTCCAATGAAGTAATTCTTTAGATCTCAGTGATAATGTCTCTCTGGTTTTCAAATGAAGAAGGGTCTTTCCTGAAGAATTTATCTGTTTACGAGCATTCTTGAAATAGAAATGATAAATATACCACACTTAAAATGACATTGGAGGAGAAAAGTAGAATATTGTACTTGTATAGCACCCTGCACAATCTCAAGACATCTGAAATGATTGCATCCATAAAGTAATTTTGAAGTGCGGCGATATGAGATGTAATGGCCTTTTTTGTATATTTAAAAAAACAAGTGTAATGTGATTACTGTATGAATGGGAATCACCACATAGAATTGGAGTTAATATTACCTGTCCTGGTTTTTAAGACTTTCTTTCATTTAATCTGATTTCTAACGTGTACTGTATGTTGTTAATTGAGAGCTAAATATTGGCCAGGATGCCAAAGATAGCACCCAAGATAATGTGGTTTATTTACATTATCCAAAGCAGTCCACCTCTGACACTGGTGCAGCCTCATGCACCCATGATGAGCTCGTTGACTTCATCCACTTTGTTGCCAACTTTTCTGTCTCCATTTTGGGAGACAAACTCTCAACAGACATCTTCTACAAACCTACCAACTTCTGCAGCTACCTTGACCACACCTCTTCATACCCTGTCCCCTGTAAGAATTCCATTCCATTCTCTTCCTCTGTCTCCATTGTATCTGCACCCATGCCAGATCATCAGAAATGTCATCCTCCTTCAAATGACTCGGCGCTCACCCGCATATCTCCATTACCCGCACATCTGCCCTCGCCCCCTCATGAGCAACAAAGGACATGATTCCACCTTAAGCAATCCCTTACTAATCACAGAGCATTGATGGCATAGGAATTACTTAAAGTGGTATGTGAGTGGAAAGAAAAAGGTTGAGAACCACTAATTTAGATTTTAAAATTCAGCACAAGTTTCAAGAAATAGAAGGAAAAGAAAGATTGTCCATGGTCTTGTGCATTGCCAGACTGAGACCATCAGCAAATTGGAGGAACAATACCTCGCATTTTGTCTGGGCATTCTCCAACCAGATGGCATTAACATCGACCTCCAGTTGCCATCAACATCCCCCCCCCCCATCTCTCCCTTTCCCCTATCCCTATGTCTCTTCTAGCAGTCTCTCACTCTCTTCCCTTTCCCTCTGTCTCCTTTCCTCCAGCTCTGCATTCACAGAGCCACCCCCTCTCCCTCGTTCGATTCTCACTTTTCCTCTCCTGTCCTCCTACCTATGTCCAATAACAGTCTCTTGGTTAGCAAAGATAAAGATACATAACCAATGTTTTGGGTGTGATCCCTTCATCAAGCCTGAATGTTGGGTTATGGATATTTATCTTTGCTATATAAAGTACACTTTTTAACCCACTGAGTTTTCTCCAGCATTTTGTTTTCACTTCAGTCATGATGTCTGCAGAGTTTTATTTTTATTCATGGTCTCCTGGTAATTGACCTGTGCTCCTCCCCTAGTCTTTTTATTCAGGTGCCTGCCTACATTTTGCTCAAATCTTGAAGGGATCAAACCTGAAAAGTTGATTATATACTTTTACCTTCCTATGGATGCTACATTCACTGCTGAGTTCCTCCAGCATCTGGTGACTTTTGTATTTCGCTCAAAAGATTAGAGAATATTGTTCAGTGTATTTTATGAATCGATGGAGATTTGGTATTTACTTTGTGACTACAGCTCTTCAATCTGAGGCGCCTGCAAGCTCACACCAAGACACAAGAGAAACTTGTCCGTGAACTACTCTTTGCAGATGATGCCGCTTTAGTTGCCCATTCAGAGCCAGCTCTTCAGCGCTTGACGTCCTGCTTTGCGGAAACTGCCAAAATGTTTGGCCTGGAAGTCAGCCTGAAGAAAACTGAGGTCCTCCATCAGCCAGCTCCCCACCATGACTACCAGCCCCCCCACATCTCCATCGGGCACACAAAACTCAAAACGGTCAACCAGTTTACCTATCTCGGCTGCACCATTTCATCAGATGCAAGGATCGACAATGAGATAGACAACAGACTCGCCAAGGCAAATAGCGCCTTTGGAAGACTACACAAAAGAGTCTGGAAAAACAACCAACTGAAAAACCTCACAAAGATAAGCGTATACAGAGCCGTTGTCATACCCACACTCCTGTTCGGCTCCGAATCATGGGTCCTCTACCGGCACCACCTACGGCTCCTAGAACGCTTCCACCAGCGTTGTCTCCGCTCCATCCTCAACATCCATTGGAGCGCTCACACCCCTAACGTCGAGGTACTCGAGATGGCAGAGGTCGACAGCATCGAGTCCACGCTGCTGAAGATCCAGCTGCGCTGGATGGGTCACGTCTCCAGAATGGAGGACCATCGCCTTCCCAAGATCGTATTATATGGCGAGCTCTCCACTGGCCACCGTGACAGAGGTGCACCAAAGAAAAGTTACAAGGACTGCCTAAAGAAATCTCTTGGTGCCTGCCACATTGACCACCGCCAGTGGGCTGATAACGCCTCAAACCGTGCATCTTGGCGCCTCACAGTTTGGCGGGCAGCAGCCTCCTTTGAAGAAGACCGCAGAGCCCACCTCACTGACAAAAGGCAAAGGAGGAAAAACCCAACACCCAACCCCAACCAACCAATTTTCCCTTGCAACCGCTGCAATCGTGTCTGCCTGTCCCGCATCGGACTGGTCAGCCACAAACGAGCCTGCAGCTGACGTGGACTTTTTTACCCCCTCCATAAATCTTCGTCCGCGAAGCCAAGCCAAAGAAAAGACAGCAGAACATTATGCACTTTACCTATAAATGCTTGATGTAAACAGTATCTGTTCTTGCCTGAGCCAGGACAGTCACTGCAGGCATGGAGGCCACTTTTACCAGGACTGTCTGTGGGCACCAGAACCAGGACAGTCAACTGTAACAGATTCCCATCCACCCACCAATGAACCTGAATGTTATTTTAAAATGCTAGAAATCCAGTTTTACAATGTCACGATTAATCTTGTTGCTTCGCTTTACTATTTAAATTAAATTTCAAATTTAGACTTGAAGCAGACTATTTCGGCCCACGAACCTGTCCCGTCCAATTATACCCAATTAACCTACAACTCTGGTAATGTTTTGAACGGTGGGAGGAAACCGGATCCCCTGGGGAATACCCACGCAGACATGTGGAGAAAGTACCAAGTCCTTACAGACACCACGGAATTGAAGCACTGGTCTCAGTTGCTGGTGTTGAAATGGCGTTATGCCAACCGTGCTGCCCTGTATGTTTTCTGTTGAGTTTTACAATGGCTGAATAGTCAAGTTTGTCATCCAATTGAACCAGTATAACCCAACCAAACAGAGTTCTCTGGTCCTCAGTGCAAAGCACATGGACGCATAACCAGACATAGCACACATAAAGACAAACATACGTATCCAAGACAAGTATTCTTACATACGACATAAATAAATATTGTTTCATGAACATGAGAGTCTAGAATGATTAGCGTGAGTAATTCTTTTGGTCAGCATTCTCATTTCCTGTGGGAAGAAGCTGTTCCTCAATTTGGTTGTGCTGGCATTGATACTCCTGTATCTCTTTCTTGAAGGGAGCAGCTGAAAGGTTCTGTGTGTGGGGTGAAAGGGGTCCTCAATTAATAGCACACAAAAGTACACATGACAATACTAAACTTTAACTCTGAGGTTACTTCGAAACCTGTTAGAAATATCAGCTGCCTATGGGATTCAAATATATGGCAGAGTATAACATTTTTATTGCAGTAATCTAATTTAAGGATGATTTTCCAGATATCAAGAGCCAACTCACTGCAAAGGACCTTGAAAGGTGGAAAGTTTGTATCCTTGCCGTACAGTTCTGTAAAAAGACCATAAGACATAGGAGCAGAAATAGGCTATTCAGCCCATCTAGTCTGCCCTGCTATACAATCATGAGCAGATCCATTTTTCCCCACTCAGCCCCACTGTCTGGCTTTCTTCTCATTGATGCCCTAGCTAATCAAGAGCCTTTCAATCTCTGCCTTAAATACACCCAATGACTTGGCCTCCAAATCTCCTATGGCAACCAATTCTACAGATTCACCACCCTCTGGCTAAAGAAATTCCTCCACCTCTCGATTCTAAATGAATGCCCTTCAATCCTCAAATTGTGTCTTTTTGTCCGAAACCATTGGTTTTCAAACTGCGCCCCTAAACTTGCATGCCACCTTAAGCAATCCTTAACCAATCAGAGCACTTAAAGCATAGGGATTGCTTAAGGTGGCACATGAGTGGAAAAAAAAAAGTTTGAAAACCACTGTTTTAATTGTACCTGATCGATTCGTTATGTGCACGGTTTCATAACTCCAAAGGAAACGGGCCAATGACAATTTTTCTCAAGGAAAATATTTCAATAACAATTGGGTCTAGAGCAGCGGATCTCAACCTTCTCCTCCTCACGTACCACCTTAAGCAATCCCTTACCAATTACAGAGCACATGGCATAGGGTTTGCTTAAGGTGGAATGTGAGTTTAAGGGGCAGTTTGAAAACCACGTTCTAGACTCTTCCATGTCTACTCTGTCATGCCTTTCAACATTTGGAATGTTTCAACAAGATCTCTCTGTTTCCCTCTTTCTCCCCCCCCCCCCCCCCAAAATTCTCCTAAATTCCAAGGAGTACAAGCCAAGATCTGTCAAATGTTCCTCTTATTCCTGGAATAATCCTTGTAAACTTCCCCTGAACCCTCTCCAATGTTACCAAATCCTTTCTTAAATGGGGAGCCCAAAACTGCAAGCATGGTCTCAGCAGTGCCCTATAAAGCCTAAACATCACACCCCCTGCTCTTGTATTCTATTCGTCTTGAAATGATTGCTAGCATTGCATTTAAGATTTGCTCCACTGGCCTTCATTAAGTGTGACACAGCTACAGCATTATATTTGACCAGAAAAGGAACAAGATCAGCCAAGTGCTCGGCTGAGACAGACGTGCTGCAATAATTAAATTATACTTCCGACTGCTTGGAGCAAACTCCTGCAGCTTTTGCTCAAAAAGGTCATTTGTTCAGAAAAGTATTTGTGACAATGCTTGAATTTTAACGCCAATGACAACTGAAAATTTGATCAGAGACTGAGGGGAGACCTGGTAGTTGATAAAATCATGATTGGCATTAGTATGGAATAGACCACACATGTCAAACTCAGGCCCGCAGGCCAAATTTGGCCTGTGCTATAATTTGGCCCGCAAGATCATATCAAATATGCATTAGAGCTGGCCACTGCACCAGTTTAGCGCATGCACAGCTAATACTACAAATCCCAGAATGCTTTGCAAACGTGTTGACGCCGGCCTGTCAGCCCGCTAATCGCCCCCACCTCCTCTCTTTACTTTCATTGGCATCTGCGACCTGTCACCGAACTCACATGTAATAAACCCCTTACGAAAAATGGTCAAACGAAAGACAGAAAACAGGACCTTTCAAGACAGGTGGGAGGCAGACAATATGTTCATCATTTTAAAAGACAAACCTGTTTGTCTTGTGCGTGGAGCCAGCGTGTCTGTAGTTAAAGAATATAACATATGACGACACTATGAAACAAAACACCAGGACAGGTATAAGGATCTGAACGAGAAGCAAAAGCTCCAGAAGGTGGAGGAGATGAAAAGAAGCCTGGTTTTACAGGAAACTTTATTTTATATTTTATTTCTCATTTGTTAATGCTTCTTCTGGAAAGAGTTTAACCAAAACTATTATTAAACATTTATTTTAATAAGAAAAAGTTTAACATGACATATGTTGAAAGAAAACATGCAGATGTTGTTGAAAATTTTCAATAAATGTTTAGTTTGGCCCACGACTTAGTCCAAGTTTTTAATTTTGGCCCTCTGTGAATTTGAGTTTGACACCCCTGGGGTAGACGATCAAAATATTTTTGTTCAGTGTAAAAATGTCACATACCAATGGATATACATTCAAGGCGAGAGAGGGAAATTTTAAATGTGTAGAGCCCATTTTTATATAGTGGTAGAGGCCTGGAACAGACTGCCAGGAGTAGTGGTAGAAACAGATGGAATAGTAACATCTATAAAGATTCTAGATTGATAATGTGTTCAAAGATTTGTGCATTTGAACCCTCAAATCCTTCTGCAACCATTGCTTTCAAGAATCTTGCCATTAACTGTCTAAGCTCACCTTGCATTTCACATCCCAGAGTGCAACATTTTACACTCATGAGCTAAAGCCTCAGCACTTGCACCTCAGCTCTGCTGCTTCTACAATGGCTGCTCCATTGTTCCTTCCTTTCTCTTATTGGCTACTGTGACTCAAAGAGCTAATCAAAGCTTTTGTTCTGCTTCTCAAATCTTCAGACTCACCTGATCTGTTCCAAACAGGAAAATCTCTCTGCCTCTCGTAATTTTGCTGTTCACAAGTTTGCAGTTTAAAAATTGTTAAGCTTAACATTGATATTCCTGAATTCACAAATCTACGATGTCCACCCATAACTTGGGTCGGACATGGCAACCATTTGCATCCATGAAAACTGGAGCAAAATTGGGATTTGCATTAAGATCACATGAAGTGAAATTGGCCATGCAAAATTGAAGGTCACCCAATGTAATCCAAATGTAATGGATTCAGCTAACTTTAAAACTGTACGTTGTTCTTTGCACAAGATATGACTTAGGAGGCATCTATTGTAAAAGATAGCAGAGTTCTTGCATTTTTAAATACTATACATACCATATATTTTGGTGTGTAAGTTGACCCCCCCCCCCCAGCTTTTCTCAGCCTCATTTTAAGGGTTTTATGATGTATCTGGCGTACAAGTAGTTTTCTGGCTGCCTAAGCTACCCTGTTGACCGGCGTATATGTTGATCCCAAAGTTTGCAATGACTGAGTTGGGCTGTTGACCGGCGTATACATTGACCCCCAAAGATCGCACAGATTGATCAGTTGGGCATTGACTGGAGGTGTTTGCTATCATGGAGGGTCCATCGACACAATGAAGCACAAAACAAAAATATGAAGCAAGCTTTAAGTTGTAAGTGGGAGAAATGGCCAAGAAAATCAATAACTGGGCTTCTGCGAGATCATTTGATGTGCATGAAGTTGGTAAGAGATTGGAGGAAGAAATCAGAGACTTTAAGAAACATACTAAAAAGCCAATGTTCTTTGAGAAAAGGAATTACTCGTTGGCCAGAGTCGGAAAATCACATCACAGAATGGATACGTGTACAGAGGCAAGATTGTAACATAATCACCTGAAGTAAAATAAGAACTTTTTCACTTCAGTGGGCCAAGTCACACACACCCAGACCTCAGTGACGATTTTGAGGTACAGTAGGCTGGTGCAATCGTTTCAGGAACAGGAAGAATCTGGTATTACACCAAAAAACAAAAATTGCACAGAAATTACCAAAAGATCTTGAACATAAAGTTGTAAGTTTTCACCAGTTTATTGTACGGAAGCGGCAGAAACACCAGTTTGCATTGGCAAATATCAGAAGCCCCCAAGAATTTCAACATGATAGGCAATTGAACAGTGGAATGGAAAGGTGTTAAAACTGTCCAAACCAGAAGTACAGGCCACGAAAGGACCAAGTTTACCATGGTGTTATCATGCATGGTTGACGGGACAAAGTTAACAATTCAAATGCAAAATTAATCCGAAAATGAAATTCCCTGCATGCATTTTTGTACATTTCCATGAAAAAGGACAGATGGATGAAAATGGTGTAAAACTGTGGAAGAGGCAGTTTACGCAAAGAACGGAGTTTGATGGTTTGGAGTATGTTACATAGCCATTAACTGAGAACACTAAAAGTAGGTTTTCTTAAGTGGCGTTATCCCGGGTGGTTTGATGTCTATATTGCTACCTCTTGATGTCTGCTTGAAGAAGCCATTCAAAGACCATGTGCATGAGGAATGGAATATATGGATGTCGAGTGCCGAAAAGTTGTTTACAAAAGGCAGGGCAATGCATGCTGTATCACTTGCTGTGTAACTTTGTGCTCAAGGCATGGGACAAAGTTAAAGTAGAGACTGATAAAATCATTTAAAAAGTGCGGTATCGCTTGTGCAATTGATGGCAAGAAGATGATTTATTGTGGGATGCTGACGACAAAGCTGAAACTGCCTCATCAGATACAGAGTGAGATTCATATAATGACTGTTTAAACAGAGAGAGTATGGATATGGTTGCTTCCATCCTTGCTTCAAACAATGATATCGAGAATGATTTTGAAGGGTTCTAAATGTATTGTTGTTTACAGACAATGGTAGCGATTTTGAAGGGTGCTATAATTGTGCTGTTTTCAATAAAAATCTCAAGGAAAATCTGTCGCAATCAGTTTTTTTTTCAAGGATTGCCTTGTACGGTATTTATATAAAAACTAAACAGAATATAGGAATGGTGGGAAAACATTGAAGCTATGAAGATCCAAGAGCTATTAAGAGGTTAATAATAGGCATTAAAAACGCTGAGATAAAAACGTAACAAATATTTTGAGAGGGAATGTCGAAGTGCCTATCATACATAATGAGGAGAAGGGGAACCTGCTGAATTTGTATTATTTTGAGGGAAAAAAATGGTATAAACGAATCTGAAAATATCAAGGGAATGAACTTAATGGATTCAATATGAATAAATGATCATGAAGAAAATAATAGTACTTTTGGTAAATGTCCAGGACTAATATTTCTGTGCTATTGTAATGAGGAAATTACAGCTGCTTTAGTTATTATCCAGAACTCTCCAGAATAAAATTTTATCCCTTTTTTGATTAGAAAATTGCATGAGCCGTGAATTTTTAAAGAAACAAGTGAGGAAAATGCCTTTGTATCTAAACCTTTTAAATTGGAACATTACTGAAATCTGTTGTTGAAAATGATTGGCCACAAGATCAGAGAATCAGCCATGATTTAAAAAAATGTTTTTTTACATTTTTCACACTAAGAACCATACTGACCAAAATACACACAAACATTTCCCTCTTGAATATACAGTGTCATTTTCTCCCCTTTTCCCCCTCCTTTCCCTCCCTTCTTCACCCCCTCCCCACCCACTCAACGTTCAACATATATGATACATTAAACCCTTTAAACAATGTCCCCATACAATGAAAATAACCATGATTTTTAAGCAGTCGATTGAGCCACACTAATTCAGTTTTAAAAGCAGCTACCATCAAAGTTCAAATTTGTTGTCAGAGTACATTCAACCCAGAGATTCTTTTTGCTGCAGGCCAAGCAGAATTTTTAATCGTTGGTAAATGTAAACAAACTGTGAAAATACAGTAAAAATAAATATTCATTAATTAAAAAAAATTAAGCCAAGAGTTCTTTAATCGTCTCTGAATGAGTTTGTTGTTCAGGAGTCTGACGGTGGAGGGGTAGCAACTATTCCTGAACCTGGAGGTACGAGTCCTGTGATACCTGTACCTCTTTCCCGATGGCAGCAACGAGAACAGGGCATGTTCTGGGCAGTGTGGATCCTTGATGGTTGCTTCTGCTCTTTGATGGCAATGTTCCATGTGGATTTTCTCGATGGAGGGAGAGTTTTGCCTGTGATGTACTAGGTTGTGTTCACTACTTTTTACAGGGCTTTCTACTTAGAGGTATTGGTGCCCCCCTACCAGGCCTTGATGCAGCTGGTCAGCACACTTTCCATGACATATCTGCAGAATTTTGCCAAGACTACCAATGACATACCAAACCTGCAAGCTCCTGAGGACATAGAGGCACTGATGTGCTTTCTTCACTATGGCATGAGTATGATGTGTCAGTGTGGCTATTCATTTTCATATGGTTGGATACAATGTTGTGCCATGGGTTTCTTATTATTTGTGAGGTTGGAGATAGATTTCAGCTAAAGACAAAAAGCAAAACTCTGGAAGATCTCAATCATAAAGCCTCTATGGAGGTTAAAGTTGTGAGTCAACAATTCTGGTTAAAAACCTGATTATTTTACATTTTTTGTCTCCATAGATACTGCTTAACATCTAATAGTGATCTGTTTTTGTTCCAGATTTCAGCATGTGCAGTCTCTTTTGACTTCAGATTGTTACTGGGGTTGGAAAGAGAATTTTAGGCTGCCTTGAATTTTATTTTTTTTATATAAATCTCTCTTTTAGCTTATGATACATCATCAATCATAACAATAAAATATAATTTGAACTTTTTTTTTCTAAACAGAAAACACATTATGCAGTGGTGACCATGTCTCTTGGCATAGCCCATTGGACAACAGTGAATCTCGCATTCAACACATGTTATTGACAGAAGACCCACAGCTGCAACCTGTGCGTACCCCCTTTGGAACAGTTGCATTCCTCCAGGTATGGATGCACACATTTGCCACAATTTGTCTGATAGTAATGATGATTGGCAATGGGTGTTGGGGCAACTTGAATTCAAAATATGCTGTCATCGTTCAAATATCAAAGTATACTCTACCGCTCCACTACTCTGCCGCTCCACTACTCTGCCGCTCCACTACTCTGCCGCTCCACTACTCTGCCGCTCCACTACTCTGCCGCTCCACTACTCTGCCGCTCCACTACTCTGCCGCTCCACTACTCTGCCGCTCCACTACTCTGCCGCTCCACTACTCTGCCGCTCCACTACTCTGCCGCTCCACTACTCTGCCGCTCCACTACTCTGCCGCTCCACTACTCTGCCGCTCCACTACTCTGCCGCTCCACTACTCTGCCGCTCCACTACTCTGCCGCTCCACTACTCTGCCGCTCCACTACTCTGCCGCTCCACTACTCTGCCGCTCCACTACTCTGCCGCTCCACTACTCTGCCGCTCCACTACTCTGCCGCTCCACTACTCTGCCGCTCCACTACTCTGCCGCTCCACTACTCTGCCGCTCCACTACTCTGCCGCTCCACTACTCTGCCGCTCCACTACTCTGCCGCTCCACTACTCTGCCGCTCCACTACTCTGCCGCTCCACTACTCTGCCGCTCCACTACTCTGCCGCTCCACTACTCTGCCGCTCCACTACTCTGCCGCTCCACTACTCTGCCGCTCCACTACTCTGCCGCTCCACTACTCTGCCGCTCCACTACTCTGCCGCTCCACTACTCTGCCGCTCCACTACTCTGCCGCTCCACTACTCTGCCGCTCCACTACTCTGCCGCTCCACTACTCTGCCGCTCCACTACTCTGCCGCTCCACTACTCTGCCGCTCCACTACTCTGCCGCTCCACTACTCTGCCGCTCCACTACTCTGCCGCTCCACTACTCTGCCGCTCCACTACTCTGCCGCTCCACTACTCTGCCGCTCCACTACTCTGCCGCTCCACTACTCTGCCGCTCCACTACTCTGCCGCTCCACTACTCTGCCGCTCCACTACTCTGCCGCTCCACTACTCTGCCGCTCCACTACTCTGCCGCTCCACTACTCTGCCGCTCCACTACTCTGCCGCTCCACTACTCTGCCGCTCCACTACTCTGCCGCTCCACTACTCTGCCGCTCCACTACTCTGCCGCTCCACTACTCTGCCGCTCCACTACTCTGCCGCTCCACTACTCTGCCGCTCCACTACTCTGCCGCTCCACTACTCTGCCGCTCCACTACTCTGCCGCTCCACTACTCTGCCGCTCCACTACTCTGCCGCTCCACTACTCTGCCGCTCCACTACTCTGCCGCTCCACTACTCTGCCGCTCCACTACTCTGCCGCTCCACTACTCTGCCGCTCCACTACTCTGCCGCTCCACTACTCTGCCGCTCCACTACTCTGCCGCTCCACTACTCTGCCGCTCCACTACTCTGCCGCTCCACTACTCTGCCGCTCCACTACTCTGCCGCTCCACTACTCTGCCGCTCCACTACTCTGCCGCTCCACTACTCTGCCGCTCCACTACTCTGCCGCTCCACTACTCTGCCGCTCCACTACTCTGCCGCTCCACTACTCTGCCGCTCCACTACTCTGCCGCTCCACTACTCTGCCGCTCCACTACTCTGCCGCTCCACTACTCTGCCGCTCCACTACTCTGCCGCTCCACTACTCTGCCGCTCCACTACTCTGCCGCTCCACTACTCTGCCGCTCCACTACTCTGCCGCTCCACTACTCTGCCGCTCCACTACTCTGCCGCTCCACTACTCTGCCGCTCCACTACTCTGCCGCTCCACTACTCTGCCGCTCCACTACTCTGCCGCTCCACTACTCTGCCGCTCCACTACTCTGCCGCTCCACTACTCTGCCGCTCCACTACTCTGCCGCTCCACTACTCTGCCGCTCCACTACTCTGCCGCTCCACTACTCTGCCGCTCCACTACTCTGCCGCTCCACTACTCTGCCGCTCCACTACTCTGCCGCTCCACTACTCTGCCGCTCCACTACTCTGCCGCTCCACTACTCTGCCGCTCCACTACTCTGCCGCTCCACTACTCTGCCGCTCCACTACTCTGCCGCTCCACTACTCTGCCGCTCCACTACTCTGCCGCTCCACTACTCTGCCGCTCCACTACTCTGCCGCTCCACTACTCTGCCGCTCCACTACTCTGCCGCTCCACTACTCTGCCGCTCCACTACTCTGCCGCTCCACTACTCTGCCGCTCCACTACTCTGCCGCTCCACTACTCTGCCGCTCCACTACTCTGCCGCTCCACTACTCTGCCGCTCCACTACTCTGCCGCTCCACTACTCTGCCGCTCCACTACTCTGCCGCTCCACTACTCTGCCGCTCCACTACTCTGCATGTCTGCAATCTTCAAAAAATATCCTGCTTTTGCTCCTTCTCGTTAGGCGCATATATATTGAGCAAATTCCAAAATTCTGAGTATATCATTGCATACCTCCCTGCCGGATCTATTATTTTCTCCTCTATTTTGATTGGTACATTTTTGTTAACTAATATGACTACACCTCTAGCTTTTGCATTATGGATGCAGCCGTTACATGTCCTACACAGTCTCTCTTTAGTTCATGTTCCGCTTCAGTTAAATGCGTTTCCTGCACAAATGCTATATCTATTTTTTACTTCTTCAATAAATTTAGTAGCCTCTTCCTTTTAATTTGGTTACGTATTCCATTGATGTTTTTTTTTAAATTTTTTATTTTTCACACTATAAACCACATTGATCAAGATGCATACATTTTTCTTTTCAAATATATATAGTGTCGCTTTCTCCCCCACCCTTCCCATCCCACCCTCCCTACCTCCCCTCCCATTCATTTAAAGTTCAAAATCTAAGATACATTAAACCCGTCAAACAATGTTGTCACTCAATAAAAATAAACGAGAAGTTCCACTGAGCCAATTCTTTTCATTTCCTTCTCCTTCTGTCATTTTAGGTGGTAGATGTCCCCGGTAGGTTTTCTCTATTGTGTTTCATGTATGGCTCCCATATTTGTTCAAATATTGTAATATTATTTCTTAAATTATATGTTATTTTTTCTAGTGGAATACATTTATTCATTTCTATATACCATTGTTGTATTCTCAAGTTATCTTCTAATTTCCAGGCTGACATAATACATTTTTTTGCTATAGCTAGGGCTATCCTAACAAATCTTTTTTGTGCACCATCCAAATCAAGTCCAAATTCTTTGTTTTTTATGTTACTTGGAGGAAGATCTCTGGGTTTTTTGGTATAATGCTTTTTGTGATTTTATTTAATATCTGGTTTAGATCTTCCCAAAATTTTTTCACTTTCTCACATGTCCAAATTGCATGAATTGTTTCCCATTTCCTTTTTACAGCGAAAACATCTGTCAGATACTGTTGGGTCCCATTTATTTAACTTTTGAGGTGTAATGTATAGCCTGTGTATCCAGTTATATTGTATCATACGTAACCTCGTGTTTATTGTATTTCTCATTGTTCAAGATCATAACTTCTCCCATGTTTCCTTCTTTATCTTGTTACCATTTTTGTTTAGTTTTACCATTTGTTTCCTCATTCTCCTTTTCTTGCAGTTTAATATACATATTTGTTATAATTTTTTTGATTATCATTGTGTCTGCAATCACATATTCAAAATTACTTCCCTCTGGTAACCTCAGACTGCTTCCCAATTTGTCCTTCAAGTAGGATTTCAGTTGGTAGTATGCCAACACTGTTTCTTGAGATATATTATATTTATCCTTTATTTGTTCAAAGGATAGTAATTTATTTCCTGAAAAGCAATTTTCTATACTTTTGATCCCTTTTTTCTCCCATTTTCTAAAGGAAAGGTTATCGATTGTAAAAGGGATTAGCTGATTTTGCGTCAGTATTAGTTTTTGTAATTGTTAATTTGTTTTATTCCTTTCTACATGAATCTTCTTCCAAATTTTGAGCAGATGATGTAATACTGGAGAATTCCTACATTGTACCAATTTTTCATCCCATTTATATAATATATGTTCAGGTATCTTCTCCCCTATTTTATTTAGTTCTAATCTAGTCCAATCCGGCTTTTCCCTTGTTTGATAAAAATCTGATAGGTATCTTAATTGTGCGGCTCTATAATAATTTTTAAAGTTTGGCAGTTGTAAGCCTCCTTGTTTATACCATTCTGTTAATTTATCTAGTGCTATCCTCGGTTTCCCCCCTTTCCATAAAAATTTCCTTATTATTTTCTTTAACTCCTTGAAGAATTTCTCCGTCAAGTGTATTGACAATGCCTGAAATAGGTATTGTATCCTTCGGAAAATGTTCATTTTAATACAGTTTATCCTTCCTATTAGTGTTAGTGGTAAGTCTTTCCAATGCTCTAAGTCGTCCTGTAATTTTTTCATTAGTGGATAATAATTGAGTTTTTATAGATGGCCGAGGTATTTATTTATTTGTATACCTAGGTATTGTATTGCTTGCATTTGCCATCTGAATGGTGATTCTTTCTTAAATTTTGTGAAATCCGCATTATTCATTGGCATTGCTTCACTTTTATTTGCGTTAATCTTGTACCCCGACACTTCTCCATATTCCTTCAATTTCTTGTGTAATTCTTTTATTGATATTTCTGGTTCTGTTAAGTATACTATAACGTCATATGCAAATAAACTAATTTTATATTCCTTGTCTTTTATTTTTATCCCTTTTATTTTATTTTCTGTTCTTATCAATTCTGCTAGTGGTTCTATAGCTAACGTGAACAATAAGGGTGATAGTGGGCATCCCTGCCTTGTTGATCTGCTTAAGTTAAATTGCTTTGATATATATCCATTTACTGTCACTTTCGCCAATGGCCCCTTATATAATGCTTTAATCCAATTAATATACTTCTCTGGTAAACTGAATTTTTGTAATACTTTGAATAAATAATTCCATTCTACTCTGTCAAAGGCCTTCTCTGTGTCTAAAGCAACTGCTACTGTTGGAGCTTTATTCCCTTCTACTGCATGAATTAAATTAATAAATTTACAAATATTGTCTGTTTTTTGTCTTTTTTTAATAAATCCAGTTTGGTCTACATTTACTATTTTTGGTACATAGTCAGCTAATCTCTTTGCTAATAGTTTAGCTATTATCTTATAATCTGTGTTAAGTAAAGATATTGGTCTATATGATGCTGGTGTGAGTGGATCTTTCCCTGTCTTTGGTATTACTGTAATTATTGCTGTTTTGCATGAATCTGGTAAGCTTTGTGTTTATCAATCTGGTTGATTACTTCCAGGAAGGGAGGAATTAATAAATCTTTAAATGTTTTATAGAATTCTATTGGGAATCCATCCTCTCCTTGTGTTTTATTATTCGGTAGTTTTTTTATTATCTCTTTATTTCTACTATTTCAAATGGTTCTGTTAGTTTATTTTGTTCCTCTATTTGTAATTTTGGTAGTTCAATTTTAGTTAAAAATTCATCTATTTTGTCTTCTTTCCCTTCATTTTCAGTTTGGTATAATTGTTCGTAGAATTCTCTGAAGTTTTCATTAATCTCCGTTGGATTATATGTATTCCATTGATGTTTATGTTCCTTTAGTTCAACATGGCCATCTTGTATCTTGCATACACCTCTTTTCCACCTCTTCGCCACCTCCATCCCCTTTTCCCCTCTTAGTTTTCTCTTATTACACTTAATGTACGACAATACATTTAAGACAAAGTACCCCTGCAGTCCCAACATTCACTAATACCTTAACCCCAAAAGTTCCCCTCCTCTCTGAGTTGCCCCACATCCCTTGCCTAGCAACCACAACTCCCCTTTTCATTTGGATTGCGATCTTGTTCGCAGCGCCAACTGATTTTGCAGTGACGGTTAATCCCCCTCTACCCAGCCCTCTCCAGAAAACACTTTATTTTTAACACGTAGAACAAAGCTCTCTTCCCCCCCCCCTTACTCCCTTCATTCCCTTCTCTTTTCTCTCTTTAGTTCTTTACATATACATTGTTTTTACATCTTTATATATACTTTATCGCTGTTCTTCATTCTTCTTACATCTCTTCTCCTGACCTGCAAACGTTCTGCGAATTCTTGTGCTTTCTCTGGATCCGAAAACAGTCTGTTTTGCTCCCCGGGTATAAATATTTTAAGCACGGCTGGATGTATTAACATGAATTTGTAACCTTTTTTCCATAAAATTGATTTCACTGTATTAAACTCCTTCCTCCTCTTTTAAGAGTTCAAAACTTATGTCTGGGTAAAAAAATATTTTTTGACCCTTGTGTTCCAATGGTTTATTATCTTCTCTAACTTTATTCCTTGCCCGTTCCATTATATTTTCTATTGTCGTGTATCTTAAAAATTTTACTAAGATGGATCTTGGTGTTTGATGTGCCTGTGGTTTTGGAGCTAGTGTTCTGTGTGCCCTTTCTATTTCCATTTATTCCTGCATTTCTGTCGTTCCCAGGACCTTCGGGATCCATCCTTTTATAAATTCCTTCATGTCTGTGCCTTCTTCACCCTCCTTCAGGCCCACTATTTTTATGTTGTTTCACCTACTATAATTTTCCAACTTATCAATTTTCTGATGTAACAACTCTTGTTTCTCTTTAATTTTTTGTCACTTTCTTCCAATTTTTCTCTTAAGTCATTTACTTCCATTTCTACACCAGTTTCCCACTCTTCCACATTCTCTCTTTTCCCTATTTCTGTCATTACCAGTTCTAACCTTTGCATTTTATCTTCTGTTCTTTTCATTTTCCTTTTAATTGCATTAAACTCTAATGACAACCATTCTTTTAGTGACCTCATTTGTTCCTCAAAAAAACTTAATTATCTATATTCTGTCCATCAGTTTTAACTTTTATTTCTCTTTGTCCATCAGTTTTACCTTCTATTTCTCTGTGATTTTGGTCGTCTTCCTTTTCCTCTGTGTCTGTATCTGTGTTTGTGTCGGCATCTTCTTTGTGTCTGTGTTTCTTCTGTTTTTCCTGATGAGCTGCTTATATCTCTTTGTCGGGCCTCTTCTTGCTGGGCCTCTTGTTGGTCCTCCCCTCCTGGGCTGCTCGTCTGTTGTGTTTCCTGACGTTGATCTTCTTGTCAGTCATCCCTCCGTCTATCTCCCACGTCTGTTTCATCGCTCCCTCTTCTGCTGCCTTCTTCGTCCTCCAGCTGAGCGCCCTGGTGTCGGGCGTCCCTCAGCTGTTCGCTCTGTGGCAGCTCGCTTCTCTGCTGAGCCCCCCTCCCGCTGGTGTCCTCTTTCTCTTGATCACGCATTTTTGTTTGGGTCCGAGAGCCACTTTTGTAGTCCTTCGGCTGGTGAGTCGCGACTCCGCAGGGTTGGGCGCTCCTCGCCACAACAGCACCCTATTTCTTGCAGGTAAGGTTGTTTTTACTTTCTCCTTCTTGGAAGCCATCTTCTTTCTCCTCTCTGTATCTTTATCTTCTATTTCTTGTATTTTATTTTTGTTATGCTTTACTTTTTCCTAACTTTTTTCCTATTTTACTGGAGAGGGCTGGTTTTCCCGACCCGCCACTACTCCATCCCGTGACTCCCGGTTTTCTGAAAATTCTTAAAGACAAAGTTAATTGTTTATCCATCATCAACTTCCTCTAATGCCTAATTTTAACAATTGCCTGGTTTGTGAAATATGATATTTGCCTTTAAATTTGTGACGTTCTCCTTTATTAATTCAAACTTCTCCCAAGTGCCTATTCATGTTTTCCATGATAATTGTTTCAGATACTTGCCTACTACTGTGTCATGGCGAGCATAGTGCTTTAGTGCTACACTCTTCCAGTGCCAGCAACCAGGGTTTGAATCTGGCGTTGCCTCTAAGGAGTTTATATATTCTCCTCATGTCCTCATGGGTTTCCTCCCACCCTTCAAAATGTACAGGGTTGTAGGTTAATTGGGGTACTTGGATGCCATGGGCTTGTGGGCAGTAAGAGCCTGTTACCACCCTGGAGGTATAAATCTGAATTTAATTTACTAATATTAAACTGACTGGCCTGTTATTGCATGTTTTAGTCTGTTTATTATCTTCAATTTGCCAAATTCTTGAAATTGTGCCAGCCTAAATCCAGTGAATAGGTTTGGAATTTCTATTTGGTACAGACAGCGAGCAGCCAATGTAAATGAAATCATGTGAGGTATATTGACTGTTCTATAGTCACCTCCCCATTCTAATGCCCATTTTAGGGAGTTGAGTAAACATTTTGCTCTCATATTATGATGTCCATTTGCAAGCTTCTGATATTGCATAAATTCTGTTGGCTTGGAATTCAAGTGAAAATTATTGAAGATCGGAAGTTTAATAGGAAAAGAGCACGAGTTAGTGGATTATTTTGTTCTCTGTATATTTTCACTGGTTGTATGATCATTGTAACAGAGTTTGTTGAGATGTTACCAAAAAAAAGCTGCAGAAGGAACAATTATTTTTTTGGACAATTCTTTTCCACCCACTGATGCTGCTGGTGAGTTTCTCCAGCGTGTGGCTTTTGGTCCAGATTCCACCATTGGCGGTCTCTTGTCTGTCTGTTGAAATGGTAATACATAGCACCACAAAGTGGTAAAATGTGGTTTTACATCTAAAGGCACTTTCAAGTGGCCAATTGCCCCGCTTGTAAAGCTGCACGTTTTGGCAGTATGCGGCTGTTGGGAGGCCACGTGAATGTGCAGGAGGCGTTTGCAAGGTGAACTTTGTAACCCTCCTCCGAGAGGGATAATCACCGCAGCTCAGTGGCCTCCCCAGCCATCTGAATGCAGCCGCCTAAAAGCGGCTGCATTTGGGATGACAGCTGGTGAGCGCCTGACAGCTCCTCTTCCAGCTGGCCCTTCCCCCAACGCAGAACGTCGGGGCAGCTGGCTGGGCTGTCAGCGCGGGAACTGTGGGGCTAGAGGGGCCAGCGGGGGAGAAGGGGATTGGTCGAAACAATGCCAGTACCCGACTCGAGCACCGTACTCCCCCCCCCCCCCCACCTTCTCCCCTGCTGGCTGCCCCAGCCCCCCTTCCCCCTGCCAGTGTTCCAGCCCCCCTGTACTCACCCACTGGTGCTCCAGCCTCCTCCCTCGCCAGCTGCTCCAGCCCTGTGAGTGGGGAGAGAGCGGGGCAGCAGGATCAGTGTGGGGACGTCCGGCGTGGGATGTCCCCTCGCTGACAGCCAGCCATCCTGAATTGACAGCCCAAGGGACAGGAGCCAGAATGCACTCAGATGTGCATCCCGGCGCAGCTGTCCTTTCAGGTGGCCAGCACTGCGCTTTCAACGCTGCCACCTGAATTGCAATTTAAAGGGACGCTTCTGCTTCTTCAGGCGCATTCTTAGTGGAGAATGCACCTGAAAAAGCCTTAAGACTGTTAGTGTGAGGAAATGAAACAATGAATAATGAAGAGGGCAGTGAGAGAATGCATATTTCCTTCGTTGACGATGTTTGCTCTTGCACCTAAGTAGACAAGTTGAGATTTATTTCCAGATTATTTCATTGGTGCGCTTTCAGTATTTTCTTTGTTGAAGTTAATCTTCAGGATTTTGTCAGAGGGCATATTTAAAACAAAAATGGAAGTGTGAACAAGCTGAAATTTCCCTTTAAACGTTGAAATAGAAAATAATTAGATTCCTCGGTGATTAACAAATCAAGATTATAGTATAGCTCAAGGCAAAGAATTGAGGATTTAGCTCCATCTACTGTTATGAGTAAAGTCTGAATTATGAAACAATTCTTGTTGATGTGGCTTTTGATTAAACAGTCAGATTTGATCATGTATTTGGATAAAATATTGATTGCTGCAAAACTACATCAATTGTATTTATTAAAGACCTGTTGGTCATTAAATCAGTTTATTTTGCTGTTGGCCTAAATGTACTGATTTTAATACTATGCAAATGATGACCTAGTTAAAGGCTCACATAGCTGACTCGACTAGTGCAGTTCTGTAATTCTAAAATTCTGCTGCATACTATAGAACAGGATCACCTGATCGGTTTCTCATGCTCTCTTTAACTCACTTGGGCCAAATTCCCTGGCCTTTCTTTAAACTCACTGATACCCAATTCTGTGGTTTTTTTAAACTCACAACGGCTGGATTCTTTGGACTCCTTTTAAACTCACTGTGGCCCAGTCCTCAGTCTCTCTTTAAACTCACTGGTGCTGAGTACTCTGCCCTCTTTTTAAGTTCACCTTGTTCTTTGGAAAATTCATGGTACTACTGTGAAACTTTCTTTAAAGCATCAAAACACCCAAATCTCTCTGCACTGTAGAGCTCTTCTATCTCTTACTATTTAGAAAAAAAACATAGAATAGGCCTATCAAGATTTCTCCACGATTCAACACAATCATGACTATTCAATGTTGAATGCTTTTGGTCTCTGATCATGAAAACTTTTCTTCCTGAATCTAGTATGTTCCGTTCTGTCAAAGTTTTGTGTATTTCTATGCGATCCTTTCTATGAGGTAACATGTTTTTTTATTTTTTGAAAAATGGACAATTTCATATTTCATATACTTCATTTGCCAGACTTTGTTCCCTCTCAATTAACCTGCCTGTATCTCATTGTAGCCTCCTTATATTCTCTTTACAGCTCATTTGTTGTCTGCAGATTTTGAAGTTCCACACTGCACACCTATGTTCATAAACATAATGGTACAGGCATAGAACCTTGGGGAGCTCAGGTGACAAATATTCTTCCATTTGGATTTCTTGGGACCATGATCAGCGGACATTGATAGAATGCGGACATAAATCAGGAAAGGAGAAGATGATCCTTTTTCAAGATTGAGCCACTGGGCAAAGCAGCTCCAAAATATACCAGGCAAAGTAAACTCTCACTGAATGTAAGAGTGATTCTGGACCATGAAAAAAAATTGACTTCTGGTCAACTCTGAGTTAGATAATGAGGGAGTTGTAATTCATGAAGAGCTCTTTAATTTGAGGAATGCACATTGCTACATGAGTGCAATCCTTCACAGCCTTAACTTTTGGGGAGCAATCTATCTTTATTCTGTTGTCCTTATTTTGCTATAAGAAAAGGACATATTCTGGAAATTGATTTTTATTCCTGTTGCAATTAAACAGTTAATGGTGCTGCCTCACAGCTCCAGTAACCCGGGTTCAATCCTCACCTCAGGTACTGTTTGTCTGCAGTTTGTTAGTTCCCCAGTGTGCTTTAGTTTCTTTCATATCCCAAAAAGAAGGGCTGGTAAGTTAATTGTCGACTGTAAATTGCCCCTATAGTGTAGATGGATGGCAGGAGGAACAGAGTTGATGAGTGTGTTAGTGGAAGAAGGGGCCTGTGGGAGTGCTCTAAGAGCTAGCACAAACTCAAGACCAAATGTCCTCGATCAGTACAATGTGAAAGGTTAATAGTGCATTGGACATTTTTATAATGTCTTTTTTTATTTTAAGTTTAGTTTTTTTTCTTTCACTCCCAGAAAATGATTATTTTCTGAAGAAAACTGATGTTGTTGGAGTTCAATTTTCTTCATGCATTTCTAATAAATTTTGGTAGACAACAGTTTGCTAGAGTCTTCTACTTTGAACTTTGGGGGAAAATAAACATTTTTGAACTTAATATTGCAATAAAATGGTAGATTTGTTTAGATTCCAAGACTTGAAATACAGGTGGAGTGGATGTGGAAATAAATAGAATTCTTCTTCCATTCACTGTTGTTGATAAAGTCCATGCCATAATGTTTCTGGACATAACACACTACAGACAAATAATACATATGCAGGACAGGTAATTTATGTATGAAAATAACTAAATAGATATCATCTTATTCAAGTGAGAGTCTTGGATGGTTCGTGTGAGCAGCTCCTTTGGTCATTCAGCATTCTCATTATATGTGGGAAGAAGCTGCTCCTCAGCCTGGTGGTGCTGGCTCTGATCCTCCTGCATCTCTTCCCTAACTACTTAATCCTCATTAAAAGCTTAGCCGCCTTAAAGATGTACAGTAGATTGACACATTGGTTGTTCTGATTTGAGTATGTATTTTTTTCCTTATTTAATGTTCTTGGACAGCAAAACACATCCTATTTTTTTTTAACTTCTGCAATCCATATAAGATTGTTGGAGTTTGTACAGAAGAACTTCAAGCAGCCCAGCAGTGGAATGGTCAAGGGATTTTGGAGCTGCTCCGGACTGTTCAGGTGTAAGTAACCTTTTTTTAAAAATTTAATTGAGATACAGCATGGTAACAGGCCCTTCCAGCCTTCAAGCCTGCAATGTCCAAATATATCCATGTGATCAATTAACCTCCTAACCCAAATGTCTGTGAAATTGGTGCACCCAGAGGAAACCAACCCAGTCATGGAGAGAATGAACAAACTCCTTACTGAGAACGGTGAATTCGAATCTGGGTCACTGGTACTGTAATAGCATTGCACTAATGCTATGCTAACCCTGCCACCTCTACATTGTTAAATGTTCACCCTGAATTTGCAAATATAGTGGAATAGACTTTACAAAAATGAAATGTTGGATGCACATGTTTATTGAGTTCTGTTGATGTGGGGGTAGAATGGGAAAATGAATTTTGAATTTAATAAATAATGCAGAAGGTTTGTTGTGGCACATAGCCAAGTATTCTATTGGGCCACATTAGTGATTTTCTGAAAGCTTTTATTTCAATTATTTTATCTTATTTGTCATGTAAAACTGATTTGTTCTTTTTATTTTCTACCCAGAGTTCAAATATTTTATCACTGGAATGAAAAAAATGAATTTAAAGTGACATTTTAGCTATATTAAGTTTGCAAAGACAATGTGATGTCTTTTTTGGTGTATGTTATTTTAAAAGACTTGTCAAAGACCATGTGGAATACATCCATTACTTCAAGTTTATTGTTAACTGATTGTACAAGTACAACCTGGCAAAACAGCGTTCTCCGGTCCTCGGTGCAAAACATGCAGACACACAACCAGACATAACACACTACAGACAAATAATACATATGCAGGACAGGTAATTTATGTATGAAAATAAATAAATAGATATCATCTTATACAAGTGAGAATCTTGGATGGTTCGTGTGAGCAGCTCCTTTGGTCGTTCAGCATTCTCATTATATGTGGGAAGAAGCTGTTCCTCAGCCTGGTGGTGCTGGCTCTGATCCTCCTGCATCTCTTCCCTAACTACTTAATCCTCATTAAAAGCTTAGCCGCCTTCTCTAAAAATTCAATCTACTGACAGGATCTGCCCTTAACATGCTGAATATCCCCAATCGTTCCTTATTTCAATCTGTTTTGGATTTTTTTTCCATTAATTTCCATTCGCTTTTGTTGGATTTGCTCATCTGTAATAGCATACATCCCTGCTGCAGTTCTTGAATAAATGTATCTCACTATCCTCCAGTCATCTGGCATCTATTTCTCCAAAAGAGATCTGAAAAATTCTGTCAGAGCCTCAGCAATCTCCTTGCCTCCTATAGTGAATTGGGAAACCATCAATCCATGGGGATTTATTCACCTTTAAACCCAGAAGAGATCTGATACTTTTTTTCTTCAATGGTAATCTGTTATGGAATTCCAGTTACCCTCTCTAAATTCTCCAAAAAATTATGTCCCATGAAACTAATGAGGATCATAACTTTAAAATTTTTGATTCAATTTTGTTTCTGTATGTACTATTTTCCTATCATAGTGATGCCTTGGTAGGAAAAGTGGACCCTCCGATGTTGGACAGGCCACAAAACTATTAATTGCTGCACGCACTTGGTAAAACTCAGCAACAGGTTGAGTTCCACCAAATGATTTAAAAAGAAACTTTGTAGGTTATATTAGACTTTGCTATTTTACTGCATCTGCATCTGCTCTTGAGCAGAGCAATAAATAAGAGATAAACACACATAATTTACTTGGGTGACTCAAAAGTATAATACATTGTTTTACAGAGCAGGTGGCTCTTGGCTAATCACAGACATGCGAAGAGGAGAAACTATATTTGAGTCTGATCCACATTTGCAGGTAACTAACCTCTTACTTAAGAACATAAGAAATAAGAGGAGGAGTTAGCCACTTGGCTCGTCAGGCCTGCTCTGCTATTCAGTGTGATCATGGCTGATTCAATGATAGCCTCATCTCCACCTTTTCCCCCATATCCCTTAATTCCCTTACTATGTATAAATCTAACCAACCTTGTCTTAAATATATTTACTGGTGTTACCTTCACTGCTTCAATGGGCAGTGAATTCCATGTATTCTCCACCCTCTGGGGAAAAACAGTTCCTCCTCCTCTCGGTCCTAAATTTATTACCCTAAATCTTGGGGCTATCTCCCCTAGTTCTTGTCTCCCTTACCAATGTAAACAACTTACCTACCACTATGTTATCTATGCCTTTCATAATTTTATGCATTTCTATAAGATCCCCTCTCTTTCTTATAAATTCCAATGAGTACAGTCCCAGACAACTCGATCTCGCCACATACGCCAACTCCTTCATCTCTAGAATCAATCTGGTCAACCTCCTCTGCACTGCCTCCAAAGCCAGAAAATATTTCCTCAAGTAAGGAGACCAGATGTGGTCTCACCAGTACCTTAAATTCAATCCCTTCAGCAATAAAGACCAACTTTCCATTTGCCTTCTCGACAGCTTGCTGCACCTGCAAACCAAACTTTTGCGATTCATGCACATGCACTCCCAAGTCCTTCTGCACGACAGCATGCTGCAATTGCTTGCCATTTAAATAATATTCTGATTTCATTTTTTCCTTCCAAATTGGATAACCTCACATTTACCAACATTCTACTCCATCTGCCAGATACATTGCCGACACACTTAACCTATCTATAGTTCTATGCAGACTCTCTGTATCCTCTACATAATTTGCTTTTCCACTTAATTTAGTGCCATCAGCAAACTTAGATGCACTGCACCTGGTTCCCTCTTCCAGATCATTTATGTATATCACGAACTGTATATCGTATATTCAGTTCTTCCTCATTGCGGCTGTAACGACTGAGGTGCAATGTTTGTGTGTAACCTCTTCAATTCAGCAGCAGATTGCAGTACCCAACTTTGACTTCAAACTTCCGTTTCATTGTCAATCTATGATAACCGTAACTCAAGCATGAAATCTTTCACTGTTTGCTCCAGGTCCTCCCAATTTTGGCTTGGCACCATCAGAAAGAATTGTAGGCAACTATTGGAATTAATACATTAGCCCTAAACCTTCTTTAATTTATTTAAAGTGTATGAAATGATGCACTGAGACACCATGACACAGCCTTTGGTGTTGCTCCCATACAGCTCCTGAGACCCAAATTCAATCCTGGTTCCCACATCCTTCCCCACTCCCCCCACACACCCCCCCCCCCACCTCTCCCACATCACTGTCTGTGTGACATTTGCACTTTTTCCCAAATGCTGTGGTTTTCTCCAAGATTTCAAAGATTTGCTGGTTGACAAATTACCGTAATTGGCTTCTGTAGCTTCCAGTGTTTTTATACTCTAGGGGAATAGGAGGAAGTTAAGAGACCTGTAAGAGGGAATAGGTTACAGAGAAATAAGTGTGGCAGTGGGATTGATGGAGTTGCTATGAGAATTGGGATTGACTTGCAGAGACGAATCATAGTCCCTTTTGTAAAGAAGTATGAAATATCTCCCCCTCCCACTGATTTCTCTTGTGCCCTCCCTCCCTTATCCACCTATTCTTGCCTGTGCTCCTCCCTATGCCCCTTCTTTCCCCACCATTTTGTTTAGGAACCTGCCTACATTTGGCTCCATCTTGAAGGGCTAAGCCTGAAGCTTTGGTTATGTATCTCTATCTTTGCTGTATAAAGTATGCTGTGTGACCTGCTGAGATTCTCAAGCATTGTGCTTTTATTATGAAATCTAATAAATGATTCACAATATCAGAGGTATTTTAGTAACTCTGGTATTAACTTCTTTTAGGAGCTTATTTCCATTGTGTTTTTGAATATGACTACTGTTTGAATAAAAACTTGTGAAGTTGCATGACATGAAATATAAAGTGCAACAAAAAAGATATGTAAGCCATTGCCTTAAAAATCATTTAACAAAATATATTGGAACTTGAGTTCTCAAAAATAAAATGCCATTCACCATCTGATAAAAGTTCCTACTTGATAATAATTGGAAGTGAATTTATTGCTTATAAAAATGGAAAACTCTTTGATTTTTCTCTCTTCCATCCAGGAGAGAGTAGACAAAGGAATAGCAAGTGATGGATCAAATTTGAGCGGTGTGAGTGCAAAATGTGCATGGGTTGATCTAAGTCGTCCCCCTGAAGACGAAGAAGATAGCAGAAGTATTTACCTCGAGATGCAGCCACGGCGTCTGTCAGATAAAGGTGAATTTTGTCATTCCATTATTACCGTCGAAGATCTAACAAGATCTGGTTGGGTTTTTTTTTCTGTTCACCTTTTATTCTTATGGATAAGGAAGAAGGAAAAGATGTAGCAGTTTAAGAAGCTTCACACAGTTTCATTTGGGTGCTTACAAACTCCATTTACAAAGTAGCATCATGTATATTTTTTTAAAAGTATATATTTTTTGATGTTTAGAGACCCAGCATGATAACAGGCCCTTACAACCCACAAGCCAGTGCCACCCAAATACAGAAATTAACCTGAAACTCCCGTTCGCATTTGGAGGGTGGGGGTAAACTGGAAACCCACTGAGACATGCTGTAAATTTAGTCTAAAATCAGTAAAGGGAATGGTGTAAAGTTGTTTTTAGAAAAAAGGGAAAATTGCTAAATTGACTCAAAATCAAACCAATTTAGGATAGATTTTCACTGTTAAATGTAGAGTAACCAGGATAATTCAGAGATGATTTTTGAATTAAGTAACTAATTCAACTTCAAAAAAAAAGAAACTAAAGAAATACATGAAATGTAGAACTTAAAGGGATAGAGTTATTATTCCCATCAATGTTGACTGAAGGGCTAAAGTGAAAAGAATGACACAGTAGCTTCTTATCAATAAAGACTTGATTGTCATACAGCTGGGAGCTCTTGATTACTTGGAAGAAGAAAAGTATAAATTGAATACTGTGGCTTTTGAACTGAAAGTGCATATAGACTTTGAACATGATGCAGAACAAAAATATTCTGCATTTTGCTGATCCAGACAGAAGAGTGGAAGGTGTAGAATTAACACATTTTTCTGTGTGGCATTGGTAGGTACAACAAAGAAGGTGTTCATCCAATGCAATCTCTTTACAATAATCACCCTAAACAATCCCTGAAGATTGATTTTTGGGTCTCAGGAGGTTTTGTTTTCATTTCATTCTGTTTGCAACCTGGTGTTCAATTGTGCTAGCACAGATAATTTTTTTTTGTTGCTCTTCAGCTGTCCTGCACAGGAAAATTAAATAAAGAATCTCCTGTCAGCATCAAACAAATTTGCCATTTGACATACTGATATGGTGTTGGTGCACAATCTGCCTAACCTATTGCTTTAACTGCCACTATGCCTTGTAGTTAAAGAGATGAAAGGCTCTCCAGGAATGTTATCAACAATGAGGATCTATCCCTCTGCTCCCAAATTGTTCGGCAATTAACTTATGACTACTAAGCAAGAACAGCTTGTCTTAGCATTTTTAATTTAGCAAAACATTCCACTGCATCACAAGAGTATTATCACACAACACTTGCTTTAATCTATTAAGAGCTCTTTATAGAAGCAAAGAGGGGTGTTTCAAGGAGTGTCTTAAAGGAGGGAATGGTAGCAAGAAGGAATTATTTAGAGAGGGAATTTGAGTTTTTTTGCATTTAGACAATCATCGCTGGAGCAATACAAATTGGAAACGTACAAGAAGCCATTATTTTAGGAGTGCAGAAATGATGTAGAGGTAATTGTGCCCTTTTATGTTTTTTACATATAAATAATGTTATTTTTCCGTCATCAATTTTCACACTTACCTTCCTCTGTACAGATATTGCTGCATGTTTCGACTGAATACCTGACATGTGATATTTACGTAGGCTGGATGTGGGTCGACATTGCCCATTACATCGTTCAGTTTAGACTGCAGGCAGTCAGCAATAATGTCTAAGGGGTGCTGCAGGTAAAATTTCAGAACAGGAATGAGTCACTCATTTCCGTTCAAATCCTTTTACACAGACTGCGCTCCAGGAATTTGAGAATAATTTCCCGGAACACAGCACCTGTGTGTATAAAATAACACACACGCGCGAAGGGATTTGTAAATAAACCATCAGGTTTTGTACATACTCCACAATCACAAATTGTAGTCTCTGTTGATAGAACTTTTCTTCCATGTCCCAGCTTTCCCCAATCCCCCAATTGTAGTCTCGCATCACACATTGGATACCAGATTACTTTATAACATGGGGCTTTAATTTGCTGCATGTTCAAACAATTTCCATGACACAAAATCAAACATTCTCTGTCAGAAGCTTCATCAAGACATAACTTAAAAAGTGGCATTTCTAAAGGCAGCGTGACTGCCCAACAAAAAAAATAGCCTCTACTCACATTTGTATGACTGCTTCTACATGTGAGAAAGCAGAAAATTCTGTGACAGCTATTCAAGTGATATTTATAGAGCTATGTAAATGAAACAATGATAGCTTTGTTCAATATAGTATATATCATCTTAGATAGGATGGGATCAATGCTGTCAAAATTGAGAATCAAAAATGCTCAATAACTTTTACACCTTTAATATATGATAGAAGTTTATGGGAAAGAATCTGATGTCTTAAACAGCTCCGTTTACTACAAAGGAGACACAGACTTTAATACAAGTAGCAGTCTCTTTAAATTAACAATCAAGTATTTGTATCAACATACTGGATGTGCTTAATGTTTCTATCCTGTACCTCTCACTTCGACTAAATGGCAAGGAGAGAAGCAATGATGTTGACGTTTGTAACATGTGCCAAAATCTTTCATCAATTCTTTTCATTTTTCTCCCAAAGAAATTTGGTGCAACATAACCACTGTACATTTGTTTCATCTAATTATGTAAACATTCAACAATCCCTCTGTTCAGTCTTTCAGCCTCGGAACCTGCTTCAAGTAGTCATCATTCTTCTAATTTCAGATACAGAGCAAATCAGAGAGGTCTTACGTAGGGGCCTTGAATTAAATACCAAGCCAATCTTGCCACCAATCAGCTCCCAGAAACCACAGCAGCAGAATGGAATGAATCATGACCGAGCACAGTAAGTTGTTTACAGCTTGAATTAATTAGTATTTCAAATAGTCCAGAGTTGTCAAAAATTATTTTCAGTATTTTGGGTGGGTAGGAATGATTTTCACTCTGTTCTTTTGATACCTCCCATTTGACATTCCTCAATCCTAATTTGGCTTAGTTTTTTTTCCAAATCTTTAATCCTTATAATAAAAAATTCTTTTTGTGCTTGATTTAATAGTTTAATATGTGGTTTTTACATAGTTACAGGTTTAAATTATAACAACTTTTAGATAATATAACTAATGTTTAATGCTATATTAGTACAGTATGAGAAAAAAAGGAAATTAAAACTAAATTCTATTTTTGATCTTTTTCAATGTTTTTTGAATTTTTCACTATTACAAGCCATAAATCAAAAGTAATATGAAATATACAAAGCAAGTCTAATTAGGAAACTTATTACATATGAACTAGATATAACAGTTAAATGGCAAAAGGAGAGTTTTGATCTTTTAAATAAGAAATCAGCCCCTTATGGCTGAACTTCACACTGATTAACCATGTTGTCCATTAAGTGCAAGTGTGTATAATGTTCAGTGTTACGTGAGATGTATCTTTTTGTCTGTTGGAGGCAGCTGGGAACCGAGTGTTAAATCCCTATTTGAAGTCAGGCCAATGTTCTCGTTTATTCTTCATCGGTTATGATAGTGTTAGGTGGGGAATTTAGAATTTTTTTTCTCTGACTTCTTAACTCAAACAGTAAAATAATAGGTTAAACTAAAGCTATTTTTAGACTGTTCATATAAAAGAATTGTATGGCTTATACAGAGGAGCCCTATTATGGTGAAATTAATTCAAGAACAAATTACCGCTTCACCTATTTGACAGAACATTATCAATACTTTATATGCAGAGGTTAATGCACTGTGAGTGGGAGTGGAGCTAATCTTCAGAATTAATGGGAAACTTCAACCTGCAGTGACTACATTTCAGAACCAAGGTCATGCAAACCTCTGAGTCAACCTGCAGTATGCAAATGACACTTGGATATTTGTGCATGCTGTGAGGCTGAGCTCCAAGGTATCATTGACCTGTTCACCAATGCATACAGGAAGATGAGTCTTACCCTCAACATCTGGAAGACCTAGATCCACTGGCAAAACTAATCTCTGGTGCATATCCTACGAACTAGTTTACTGTCATCTTCAGTATGGATCTATCTCCATCCCAGATTCTAGCCCCAGATCATCTTAAACAAAAATCGTAATGCTATTTTCCATTTTTGGGTCTTTTGTCAATCACCATAATGTCTTCTAGTCCTTGACACCCCGAACATTAGAGAATTAGATCCAAGTACAAAGTAGCAATGTATATAAATTTCCTTGGTATTTGATTTAAAAAAAACTCAGACTTTTAAATGTAAACAATGATAAAATGGCCGTCCATTTGTTTCTTGCAGAAGAACTGATTCAGACAGAACTACTTAAGATGACTGTATATCAAAAATCGGTTAGTAGTGAATGCTTCTGAGATTAGTTTTGTTTACTGATTTTTTTCATCTGTATCTGTTCCTACCTCCAGCTCCAAAGTAGTCTTTTTCCAAGTCTAAAAGTACAAATGGCCAATGTTTGATAGAGCAGGTTCGAATGAATTGTCACAAGGAAAGGTTAATCTATCTTTTTCCTTTAGACATTGTTAATAATTATTATTCTTTATATTGATATAATTTTAACTCTCCTATAGATGCCAAAGTTCTAAATTTTTGGAATGCATTCAGAATTGTGTGCATTGTTTAAATTCTACTTTTACAATTGGGTGATTTTTTTTAAAAAAATTCTGAATTGATTTAAACAGAAATAAGCTTACAGCAGAACCATGAATTTATTGAAAAAGCCTTAAAAGCTCACTTTTTATACTAACAACCTATTTAGAAGAAAAATCAGTCCTTAACAAATTTGTTCTTTGTGGGAGTCCAACCAGCAGCATTGAGACTGATGATTAACTGCCCTGTAAATGACATCATATGCCACTTGGCTGCATCAAGGCAGCCATGGGGTGTGGAAGTAACTTCTGAAGAACTGCAACAATTCGAATAGGCAGTTCACCACCCCAGTTAAAGATGATAATACTGACCTTTTCAATTATATGCATTTCACATGAATAAATCAAAAGAACAAACTGAGTTGATATGTAGTAGTGAGGTGAGTTTATTTAACAGCTTAATGGTGTGAGAGTTATCAAACAGCATTCATAAGATGATTGTGGTCTGTAAAGCATCCCATTCTCAATGGGGGCCCCTGGGAGTCACTGCATGTTTAAGTAAAAGCCTTGTTTTCATTTCATTGCACATAATATAATTTTTTTTGTGTAGTTGGTAGGAGAGAAGTTTGGAAGAAATAAAACGACTGCTTAACAGGGAAGTGGGTCCATAAACTTTGAGCAGGCTCCTGAAGTTGGGGGGTGGGGTGGGGTGGGGGGGAACATAATCAAAAAAAGGTTGAGAATGGCTGCTGTAGACTATTTGAACGAGAAAAGTGCAAAATAGCTGTAAAGATTATGGATTTGGGTGTTGAGACAGCAGCTACTTTTAGCAAATGGCAAATCTGTTGCTAGATGAAGCATTTGTAGATCAGTACAAAGTGTTTCAAAAAGGTTTGTGATTATGGAACCAACTCCTAAAGGGAAGAACTCTTGTTGAAAAAATAAATAAATAAAATGAAATAAAATCAAACCTGAATGGCCAAAGAATAAAAGAAACAACATAAAACTAATGTAAAAAGCCAAAAGAAAAATTAGCAGATGCTGGCAAGTCGGAGGTGAGCAAAATCTTTGGACCCTTAAAATGAAACTTTGAATGAATATCAGAATAAAAACACAAGTACATTGTGGGGGGAGGATGGAATAAAAGATGATTGGGATCAGTGGAAGAGCCCTTTAAATAGTCCTATTCTAAACAAGAAAGGAAGTGAGCAAGATGAGGAAATACCTTGCGTTAACCTATTTTAGGAAGTGATGGTATCCTTCAGGATTAATATTAAATTTCCCAAATCATAAGAAAATGAAAGATGATAAAAAAATTTGAGAGGACAAGCTTATTGTCCAAGAATAATGGCATCCAACTCATTAGTATGAACAAAATCCAGTCCCAGATCCTAACATGCAAGTTTGCTATGACAATTAATGCCCACAAATAGCAAACTATTGGACCTATCACAGGATATGTGCTTTAAAATATTTAATATGGAGGAAATGTAATTATGCAATATTAGTAAGTATGGAAAGAATGTTGGCTTCATGATGAATAGGTGTGGCTTTGGATTAGTGAAAGAAAATGCTTTTACACAAACTGCATCGGTTAGCTAATCTAAACTTCCCATGGCTTGAAGTAATGTAATGTCCAGTTCACATCTGCTTGAACATTTTTTTTGAGGCTTGAAAGTAAATATTGTTTTGCCAGCTCAAGTACTTGAGATAAAAAGTTAAAAAATTTCCTCGCAAAACCAATATTTTAACAAATTTTGCCAGCAGAAATTGGATCTTTTCCCCAAAGGTTTAGCTTATTTTTCAATGAGATATATAAATTTTTAAAAGAACAATGCTTTTGTGTGTGTTCTCTCAAGTGTTTGGAGAATAATTACATATGGTATTGTACTTGATTATCGGTTTTCCTTTCCAAAAACAATACATCTCTTGAAAGATGGTCGCTGTTCAGTTGCATGTAAATTGCAATATTTACTTTTTAGATACAGAATAACCTTTGTTGTTACCTTGCAGCTTAATAAATCTCAGATTCATGATCTTCAGGAGTTACCTATTTGCTTAGCATTCAAGTTATCTCATCTCAGTAATTCTGATATGAATTTGTAAATTAGAAATGACTAGGTTCACTGATCCAGGGAGAAGAGAATTACATCAAAAGTAGGCCTAAAGTGATATTTAGAGAACATTTTCTGTTTCTTTTTTGTTTTGAATTAATTATTTAGCAATTCTTTCTGCTGAAGTAAGATCAAAAGATAACATTCTGATTAAAGATTAACATTTCACTCACTGTCGATAATTAAAAGGCCTCAAAATAAAATCAAATTGTTGGCTAAATCTTGAGCTTTGTTTTTAAATTGCCTAAATTTGAGGTTGCACATCACCATTATGTAAACTCTTTCAAGTTAATTTAAGACAAGAAATTCATGTATTACACTAATAGAGAATATGTGCCAACACTCACCGTGCATTATTCTATCATCAGATTGTAATAGTGCAATGGATTAATTAAATGCTACAATAGTTTTCTGTATCAAAATATACCAAGAGTGAAGTTTTTCAGTTTGCTGCATTAAGCCATTGTCTTCCATTTGCAGATGAGTGAAGTAGTAGTCGTTGTTACTGGAGAATCAATACATAATTTCAGATCCCACTATGGAATTTCAGAATTTTAAAATCTTAATTCATTTGAAAAATCTAAAGATAAATAGCTTTAGTTGTAACAAAAATCGAGGCTAAATAATGCAACTTAGTGAAACTACCCATTCTTACCAGTCTGATTTAAAATAAACTCGTGTTCTAGGTCACTTCCTTGATTTTAATCTTTTGACTTTATAGTTGTAGCTGTACAAGACTAAGTTGAAATGGGCAATGCTCCAGAATAAATGTTGGAAAAATTGCAATTCTACTGATTCTATTTGCCACCCAAGCTACTCTCTTCGGTAGAATGGATTTGTCTTATCAGTGTAGCATTGAGCTACTGTTTAACATCACTCAATCAATTGCTGAAATTCTCATGGTGCTTACTTTAATTTTTCAGGCGTGGTTATTCCAGTGTTTCTTGTCTTGCATCTTATTTTCTTCTTTAAACTTCACCCCATTCTAAACTTGTCATCTACATCTAATTCACTTTCTTTTATCATGTGTAGAATTATTGTACTTGTGTTCAAATTCATTTATGTTCATACTCCATCCTATCTTTGTGACTTTTAATCTTTTCTTCCATTGCAACTACACTATATAAGCCCCAAGCTCTGGAATTTCCCACTTAAGTCTCTCCAATACGCTTTCCACTTCCAAGATGCATCTAATTAAAGGAAGAGTGAAAGTGCTTTTTTTCACTTTATTCCCCTCTCTACTCAATAATTAATTAGTCTGGTCGAATTTTCAACCTTGGAACAGTTCCCCACATTATTTTGTATAAATAAAAAAATACTGTGTGCCTGAAACATTAACAATTCTTTTCTTCCCACTGATTTGTTTGTTGCTCCATTTTCCAGCATCTTGCATATCTTTGGTTGAATTGAGGCCTGTTTCCATGTTAGAATTCCATCATATTAAATGTCCAGCTCAATATTTTTTTTAACAGATGAGTAGTGTCACAGCTTAAGGTTATGATGCATTTTGGTTTACCTATACTTCCTGACAACTTTTTTCTTTATCACTTCTCTTAAAATTGCATTGTTAAAAGAATCACCAAACTGTGCAGAAGGTTGAAAGGATGGGGATGTCATATGGGTGGTTTAGGTTACATTACTTGTGAATGCTGTTCATTGGAAGAGAGTTTATGGCCATATATAATTTGTTTTCTTTAAATGCAGTAAGAAATATAATATGTAATGGAAATGGAGGCGCCATTGTTGTGAAATCTGAAGAAATTAGCTCCCAAATTTTCCCCAAAAGCTTTTTGATAAGAACAACCTTGGCAAAATGAGAACTTCACCTATGAATAATTCATGATTGTTTAAATATAGATACTCATTTTTAAGTTTAAGGCATATATTGCAGTATACAGGCCTGATGTTATTTTAATATGTAATGTTCCAACATTGCATATAATGTTATACTCCATGAAGCATATTTTTTTTTATCCTATCTAGAATTTGACACTAATTTATCTAATTTAAAATGATTGAATGGAACAGAAAATATTTCAACTTTTGGGGAAAAAAAATACATCCAAAAGATTTTGGGTGAAAGATTAATCCTATTTGTAAATCTTTAGTTTTATTTTTTTGAAATTATGGACTTTTGGTACAAATCTACCCATAATTTTTCCATAGACTAGGGCAATCAGTGGGCCACTTCCAGAGCAAGCAAACGGAAAGGTAAGACTTTATTGCACAGTTCGTGTTACCCTCTATGGGTTTTTGAAGCTTAGATTATACTTGTATTAAAAAAAATCCTCACTCTTGCATCTCTACCGAGCTAAACTGAAGACCACTAAACAAGAGAATTTTTGTCTTTTGTAGTACAAGTGTACATTCTTGTAACAAACCTTCATTTTAAACCATACAGAAAAAAATTATTACATTTTAAAATATGTGGTTACATGTATGTTTTAGTATGTTATTATTGCATGCAAAATTGAATTAGAAATAATGGGAAGTTTTCCATTGTACAGTAACTATAGTTGATAAGTCAGAATAGAACTTGGTCTTTACTTCAGTGATTATGTTTGTGAAATTAGATTATCCAGAATTAATGTTATATAGTCCATAAATACCACCTTTTTATTAGTAATAGAAATTGTCTTTTGTTGATGTACAGAGGAAGTCTGAGCAATACTTTGAATTATTTGATTGATAGTTCAAAGATAGCTATGCACTCAGGTTAAAAATGCAGACAGTTTTCAGAAGAAGCCTTGTTGGGAGTCGTGCTGGCTTTAGCTTATTGTAATGGAAAGCTGGGAACTTTTTAAAAATTATAGTTGTGATGAATAAAACAAATGTTGGGATTTCTTAATTGTAGTCAGCCTTTGATTATCCAGCAGTTGATTGATTGTTTTGTGGGTTACCATACAAGTTAAAGGCCTGTTCTTCTGGCCCTAACCATTGTTGAACTTAACAGGCCCTTAACAGTTATCGCTGTGTGTGTGACATCTGGATGAGCTTACTGTACATAGCTGTGAAGCTTATTTGCGATTTTTAAATTTTACGTGAGATAAGAACACCTTTTCTCATTGGGAATATGGAGCCACACAGTCATTGGGGATAAAAAGAAAAGTGCCATTCTCTGTAGCATCATGTACATTTCTGAAAGCCATTGTGATAGTTAGACACTTCAGAATAGAATTTCAAGTAGTAAAGTTAGAAGTGACTTGGCACTGCCATTGATTTTGGATGCTAGTTATGGGACTCAGTACAAGTCTTCAAGGTTGCAGAGAGAGGGTGGATGGGATCTTGAAGCAGAGTTGGTAGGTGTGAACCTGATCAAGCTTATCCAGGAGCAAGGTCCTTGAATAGATCTCCAACAGGAGGAGTCACGTGATGGAGTAGTGGCCGGTAGGAGAATACCAGCCCTCTCCAGAAAAGAAGGAAAAAAGTGAAGAAAAAGCAAAGCCCCAGACACACAAATCACAACAAATAAAAAATAAAGGTGTGGAGAAAATGGCACCTAAGAAAGAAAAGCCAAAAGCAGCAGGAAGAAAAGAAGAAAGAAAGACGCCGGAAGAGAAAGTTGAAGGCCTTACTTGCATGAAAAAGTAGGGACCCGCCAGGGAAAGAGGAGGTTAGTGGAGACCCCGCAGGGTCTCTGAGGTTAGTGGAGACCCCACAGGGTCGCGACCCACTAACCGCAGGACTGCAAAAATGGCTCATGGAGCCAAACGGGTGTGCAGATGCACACGACGAGGACAACACTGATGGGAGGGGGGACTAGCTGAGAGAGAAACTCCACAGCACGAACTAGCTGAGAGAGAAACTCCACAGCACGAACTAGCTGAGAGAGAAACTCCACAGCACGAACAGCTGAGAGAGAAACTCCACAGCACGAACAGCTGAGAGAGAAACTCCACAGCACGAACAGCTGAGAGAGAAACTCCACAGCACGAACAGCTGAGAGAGAAACTCCACAGCACGAACAGCTGAGAGAGAAACTCCACAGCACGAACAGCTGAGAGAGAAACTCCACAGCACGAACAGCTGAGAGAGAAACTCCACAGCACGAACAGCTGAGAGAGAAACTCCACAGCACGAACAGCTGAGAGAGAAACTCCACAGCACGAACTGCTGAGAGAGACCTGACAGTAGGGCTCCCAGCTGGAAGATAAAGAAAACAACGGGAACGGGAGGGTTGAGAATGAAAAAAGGAAACTAGAGACATAACAGATAACCAACCCAGAAGAAGAGGGCCAACATCAAGACACCATGGAAAAAAAATACCCAACAAACTGAGACAAGCAGCTCAACAAGAAAGTCAGAAGAGACACAGATACAAGGAAGAGAAATAGAAGACACAAACCCAGAGCAGACACAGAAGAAGAAGGAGAACACCAAGCTCTGCACAGAGGAATAGGAGGTGAAATGAATGGACAGTACATAGATAAAAAAAATTTTCAAGAACAAATGAAAGCATTAAAAGAATGGGTGACACTAGAATTTAGTGAAATGAAAAGAAAAATGAAAAAGTGAGTAGAATAGAGCTGGTCATAACAGATGTAGGGAAAAGATTAGAAAATGTAGAAGAATGTGTAATGGTGATAGATATGGAAGTGAACGACTTAAAAAGAAAATTGGAACAGTGATAAAAAAGTTAAAGAAACACAAGAGTTGTTAGCTCAGAAGATGGATATAATGGAAAACTATAGTAGGCAAAACAATATAAAGATAGTGGGCCTTAAGGAAGATGAAGAAGGCAAAGATATGAAATAATTTATAAAAGAATGGATCCCAAAAGTCCTGGGAATGCCAGATATACAGGAAGGAATGAAAATAGAAAGGGCACACAGAACACTAGCCCTGAAACCACAGACTCAACAAAAACCAAGATCCATTTTAGTAAAATTCCTGAGATACACGACAAGAATAAAATGAGAGGAGACAAAAAATCACTGGAATACAAAGGTCAAAAATTTTTTTTATACCCAGACACAAGTTTTGAGCTCCTGAAGAAGAGGAAGGAGTTTAACGCAGCAATATCGATCCTATGGAAGAAAGGCTATAAATTTATGTAAGATATCCAGTGGTGCTTAAAATAGTTATCACGGGGCAGCAAAACAGATTGTTCTCGGATCTGGAGAAAGCACGAGAATTTGCAGAATGCCTGCAAGACAGAAAGAGAGATGTAACAAGAACAAAGAATGACAACAAACTACATATAAAGAAGTAAAAGAAATGTATAAGTAAGAACTAAAGGAGGGAAGAAAATGGAAGTAAGGGAGAAGAGGGGTAAAAAGAGGAGGGGTTAAAAAAAGTAATAATAAATAATTAAAACAAAAGAAATGAGGGGGAGCTTTGTTGTAATGGGAAGATCTTTTCTTTTCTGGAGGGGGTTGGGTGGGAGAGAATAACAGTCACTGCGAAATCAGTTGACACTTGCGAACGGGTTCGCAGTCCGAATGGAGAGGGGAGTTGTGGTTGCCCAGCAAGGGACAAGGGGCGACTCAGAGGCGGTGGGGGGGGGGAAACACTTGGGGTTAAGGGAATTTTAGATGTGGGAATGGTTGAAATATTTTGTTTTAGAAGTGTTGTCATACAGTGAGTTCAAAAAAAGAAAGCTGAGAAATGGAAATGGGGGGAAAAGGGGAAAGGTGGTGGTGAGGAAGTGGAAATGAAATATAAACAAAGTATGAAATGGCCATGTTGAACTATATGACTATAAATATTAACTGAATACATAACCAAATCAAAAGGAAGAGGCTATTAAATTTACTGAAAAAAGAAAAAATTGATACAGCATTCGTGCAGGAAACGTATCTAACTGAAGTGGAACATAATAAATTAAGGAGAGACTGGGTAGGGCACGTAATGGCAGCATCATATAACTCAAAGCCAGAGGTGTAGCTATATTAATCAATAAAAATGTACCAATCAAAATAGAGGAGGAAATAATAGATCCAGCAAGGAGGTATGTAATGATAAAGTGTCAGATATATTCAGAATTTTGGAATTTGCTCAATATATATGCACCTAATGAAGATGATCAAAAGTTTATGCAAGATATCGTTTTGAAGATTGTAGATACACAGGGAAATATATTGATAGGAGGGGACTTTAACCTTAATTTGGATTCAAAGATGGATAAAACTGGACACAAGACTAGCAGAAAGAACAAAGTAGCCAAATTTATGGTTAAATCAATGCAGGAAATGCAACTTATGGATATATGGAGGAGACAACACCCAAAGGAGAAGGAATATTCATATTATTCTAGTAGACATAAAACATACTCAAGGATTTACCTGTTCCTGTTGTCAGCCCACATCCAAGGGAGAGTTTGGAAAACGGAATATAAAGCTAGATTGTTATCGCATCACTCACCCCTGTTATTAGCAATAGAGCTGGAGGACATCACACCAAGAAAGTATAGATGGAGATTAAACTCCATGCTACTTAAAAGACAGGATTTTATAGAATTAATTGAGCGACAAATTAAAATGTACTTTGAAATAAATACGGAATCAGTGAAAGATAAATTTATATTATGGGATGCAATGAAAGCCTTCATCAGAGGGCAGATAATAAATTATGTAACCAAGATGAAGAAGGACTACAATCGGGAAATAGAACAGCTGGAAAGGGAAATAGTAAGTACAGAAAAAGAACTAGCAACAAGGGAAGATGCAACAAAAAGAAGAGAATTTGCGGACAAAAAAATAAAATACGAAACACTACAAACGTATAAGGTGGAGAAGAACATAATGAAGACAAAGCAAAAGTATTATGAGCTGAGAGAAAAAAACAAACAAAATACTAGCTTGGCAGCTTAAAACAGAACAAGCTAAAAGAACGGTATTGACATCAAGGAAAAAGGACAAATAAATTACATATAACCCAACAGAGATCAATGAAAACTTCAAGGAATTCTACGAACAATTATACCGAACTGGGAAAGAAGATGAAATAGATGAGTTTCTAGCTAAAACTGAACTACCAAAATTGCAAGAAGAGGAGCAAAACAAATTGATAAAACCATTTGAAATAGAGGAAATACTGGGTATATTAAAAAAAGTTACCAAACAATAAAACACCTGGAGAGGACGGACTCCCAATAGAATTCTATAAAACATTAATTCCTCCTCTCCTGGAAGTAATGAACCAGATTGAAGAAACACAAAACAAGCCAGATTCATGTAAAGCAGCAATAATTACAGTAATACCAAAGACGGGGAAAGATCCACTAACACCAGCATCGTTTCGACCAATATCTTTACTTAACTCAGATTATAAGATAATAGCAAAACTATTAGCAAACAGATTGGCCGACTATATACCAAAAATAGTAAAACTAGATCAAACTGGATTTATTAAGAAAAGACGAACAACAGACAATATCTGTAAGTTCATTAACTTAATCCATGCAGTACAAGGAAATAAGACACCAATAGTGGCGGTTGTTTTAGATGCAGAGAAAGCCTTTGACAGGGTAGAATGGAATTGTTTATTCAAAGTACTACAGAGGTTCAACCTACCAGAGAAATATATTAATTGGATTAAAGCTTATATAAGGGACCATTGGTGAAGGTGACAGTAAATGGATATATATTGAACCAATTTAAATTAAGCAGGTCAACTAGGCAGGGATGTCCACTATCTCCCTCACTGTTCGCTTTAGCTATAGAACCCTTGGCAGAACTGATAAGAACAGAAAATAAAATAAAAGGGATAAAAGTAAAAAAGAAGAAATATAAAATCAGTTTATTTGCAGATGACATCATAGTATACTTAACAGAACCAGAAATATCAATAAAAGAATTACATAAGAAATTGAAAGAATATGGAGAAATATCAGGGTACAAGATCAATGCAAATAAAAGTGAAGTGATAATCTACGTCACTTATACAAATTAAATTATCAGCCATTAATGAAGAAATTACAAGATGACTTAGAACATTGGAAAGATTTACCACTAAACCTGATAGGAAGGGTAAATTGCATTAAAATGAATATCTTCCCAAGGATACAATACCTATTTCAATCGTTACCAATTCCCTTAACAGAGAAATTCTTCAATGAGCTAAAGAAAATAATAAGGAAATTCTTATGGAAAGAGGGGGAAACTGAGGATAGCGCTAGATAAATTAACAGAATGGTACAAACAAGGGGGCTTACAGCTACCAAACTTTAAGAATTATTATAGAGCAGCACAATTAAGATATCTGTCAGATTTTTATCAAACAAGGGAAAAACCAGATTGGACCAGGTTAGAGCTGGATAAAATAGGGGAGAAGGTACCAGAACATATACTTTATAAGTGGAATGAAAAGCTGGTGTAACATAGAAGTTCACCAGTACAGCACCATCTGCTCAACATTTGGAAGAAGATTCATATAGAAAGGAAAAAAACAAATTATCAACTACCAAAATTATTATTGACGCAAAATCAACTAATCCCTTTCGCAATAGATAACCTTTCCTTTAGAGAATGGCAGAGAAAAGGGATTAAAAGAATAGAAAATTGTTTTTTGGGAAATAATTTATCTTTTGAACAAATGAAGTACAAATATGGTATAACTCACGGTACAATGTTTGCATACCACCAATTGAAAACCTACTTAAAGGACAAATTGGGAAGCAGGCTGAGGTAACCAGAAGGAAGCAGCTTTGAATATGTGATTACAGACACAATGATAATTAAAAGATTTATAACAAACATGTATATCAAGCTGCAAGAGAAAGAGAACGATGAAATAAGCTGTAAACCCAAACAAAAGTGGGAACAAGATATAAACAAAGATAAAAAATGAAAAAACATTATCAGATAGATGTTTTCGGTGTAAGAAGGAAATGGGAACAACAGTACATGCAATTTGGGCATGTGAGAAAGTGGAAAAGCTTTGGGAAGATCTAAATCAGGTATTAAATAAAATCACAAAAAGCAACATACCAAAAAAATCCAGAGATCTTTCTTCTATGTAATATAAGAAGTAAAGAACTAGGCCTCAAATTGGATGAAGCGCAAAAAAGATTTATTATGATAGCCTTAGCTGTAGCAAAAAAATGTATGTCAACCTGGAAATCAGAAGAGAGCCTGAGATTACAGCATTGGTACATAGAAATGAATAAACGTATTCCATTGGAAAAAATAACATAATTTAAAAAATAAAGTCACAGTATTTGAACAAATTTGGGAACCGAACATGGAACACAGCAGAGAGGGCCTACCACGGACCTCCACCCCTAAAATGATAGAATGAGAAGAAGACGAAATGAACTGACCCAGTGTGTAAAAGTAGATGACACAATTTTCTTGTTTATTTTCATTGTGTGATGACATTGTTTAATGGGTTTATTGTATTGTATATGTGGAACATTTAGTGAGTAGGGAGGGGGATGGGAATGAAGGAGGGAGGGAAGGAAAAGAGGGGGGAAAAGGGGAGAAAATGACACTGTGCATATTCAAGAGGGAAATATTTGTGTGTATTTTGGTTAATATGGTTCATAGTGTGAAAAATAAAAAAAATTAAAAAAAGAATAGATCTCCAACATTGCACTGTCTTCAGTGCTATGACCATAGATGTAAATGGCACTGGCCACAAAGGAAGACCACTGCTGTGTATTTTAGATTGCATTATCTGAGAAGGCACTCACCACTGGTACCCTCTATTATTTAAGAATCAACTTTAGAATTTCAAAAATTTTGTCTAAATTTTAATCATTTAATATAGGACACTGCAAGGTTCCATCAGTAGAGAAGAATTGCATTGTGGTTTGCACTGAAATCATTTGTACCTAATACATTTTATAGGCATTGCAGCAATGAGAATGTCATAATTAAATAATACCTGTCTCCTTTAAGAAGGTGAATGATTAATTTGTTCTTCTGATTATTGTTATTGTATTAAAATATCATGTGATGATGTATCGTTAATTTGTGGTGAATTGCAACACCGTGGTCACATTTAAAGAATACCACCTTGATTAAGTGGAATCAAAAAAAGATAAACCCTCTTTCTACTAGTCTTGATTATTTAAAATACAGATCTAAAACCAAAAGAAGCATTAATTCATATATCATAGAAGATATGAATTCTACCTTTTTGGTTGAATTATCCAATTAGTCCCATCACTCTGCCTCTTGTTCATAGCCTTGCAAATAAAATCCTTCAAGTGTTGTTCAATTCCCCAATTTCCTTTTTTTTAAAAATTGTGGTAATTATCCATTGAGGCAAAGCTTACTGGATCATAGCGATTTGTATCCAGATAAATGTTTCCTGGATTGCATTACCTATCCAACATTCTCTTAAACTCTGTTCTATTGTAAAACTCCAGCCTTTCCCAATAGCTCACCCCTTATACCATTCTTATAAATACTCCAGCTGAGGCCTATTCCATGTTTTTAATAAAGGTTTGGCATAAATACTTTATTTTTCTCATTGGAAGTAAATTGCTGAGATCTGCACAGGAGAGTTCTAGTTTATTGTTATTGGCTGACTCATTTTCTTCCATGTATGGGATGGCACATCTGTAATTTACTGTCATTGCTTGAGGAACCTTCGATGTGGATTAATGGCCTTTGAAGAAAATGAGCAAATTATTTTCTTTATGTATACTAAGGTTGCTAATAACTTGCTTTCCTAATTTAATCTTCACCCTTTACCTCCAAGAAAACAGTTCCCTTTGTTAATTATTGTCCTTTTTTAATTTTGAATGTTTTTAATCATTGAAAAGTTTCAGAATTTGGAGTCATCCATATTTGAATTAGTCATTGGTGTCCTTAATTTTTAAGTACATCTCGCAACATTCAGAAAATTATTGTTACTTAATTTATAGAATGACTTAAAATTCAGAAGTAATAAGTCATTCCTCAGATATGTTAGGATATGTGAGGCTTGAGACAATAGGATTCATTGGTATTTTGAGCTGTAAGCTGTTTTGATTTTACTGCATGGAATTATGTTGTGTTGGATCATGGCTAATATTAATATTTTTTCTACTTTTATTAAGAAAACCAAAGTAATTATTATACAGTTATAAATATGTAAATTAAATTTTCACTCATCTAATATGTTAATTTTTTGGACACTGGAAACCAAATCTATGCAACTTATTTCCCCCTCAGCTCACTTAAGAGAGATGTATTTCACGTGCCACAGGCAGAGGATGTTTTAATTCAGATTGACGGCTTTCATAATTCTGCATTTTCAATTGTCAGTGAATTTAACAGAATCTGCAATGAAGTATTTTTATCTTCATTTTCCAGGTAGATCCTTGTTACTGTGTTATATTGCTCAATGATGCTCAGCATATTGTAGCTGAATTTTTCATCCCTTGCCAGATGCAACCTGATGGTGTATCTACTTTGACTGCTTGACCTGATATTTATTCTAACCATCATTTGAAACTTTGCACATCTTCCATCCTAACTGCACTGCATGTGCAATCTTTCTCATGTATTCGAGTGAGCAAATGTTTGACTATCCTCCCAGGTTTCTTCTTTCCTTTTTTTGAAAAAAGCATTCATTTAGGCATTCATGGTCATATCCTTCCAATTTGAATCATTTTTTAATCTCTAGTATTGCAGTGTTCTTGCTTTAGTATCTTGATCCTTTTTTTCATAAATCTTTCCAAGCCTGAGGTGTTTGCTCTTGTTTCTCCCATCTTTCAACTCTGCTTTCTTCTCTATCAGCTGTATCTATTGTGTGCTGACGCCTTTAAATTTGTCATCGGTTTAATAAAGATATCTTTACAGGATTGAAATTCCAGAATCTTTAACTTGCTACATTATTCACCATATTACTCAAAATTAAACTCAACAACTATACTGTAAATTTTTATTACCATGCAGGCCACTTGACCTATCTGGTCCATGCTAGCTCCCAGTAGAACAATTTTCCCCTCATCTTATTTCCCTATGGCCATGCAACCTAATGTCTTTCACATGCCCATCAACTCCATTAAAAAAAAAAAATCTTTTGACTCACCTACACTGAAGTGTAATGTTACAGTATTAGCACATCTTCGGGATGCAAGTGGAAACTGAAGAATCACTTGGAAAACCACAGATTCAGATTGGAGGAATAAACAAATTACACTTGGACAGGAACTCAGCATTGAACTTGGTTGACTGTAGCTGTAGGACAGCAGCACCTCCTAATGTGAGCAAAAATGACCTGCTGGGTCAGCAGCTCTTTATCAAATCCAAAGTAAAAAGATGATATTACATATATCAGAAAGGAAAGATGTTGAGAAGGGGCCAAGAGATGATAGGGTATTGGACAGAAGGTGAGAGATGTGGAAAGACCACTAGGATGAGAGCAAGAAGAGGAAAGTAAATATGGGAGAAGGTACAGAAGAGACGGAAATAGTAAAAGTGGAGTCGTGTAAAATTAGAAAAATCAGTGTTCATGCCATTAAGTTTAAGTCTGTCCAAGTGGAATATGATGTGTTGTATCTCAAGTTTACATTTGGACTCGCCTTGACAGAGGTATCTAAGTTAGAATGGTTTTGGAAATTGAAATGGAAGTTTCCAGGAAGTTTCAAGGAGCTGCAAACAGAGAGTAAGGCTTGGCAAAGCAGCCATACACAAATACATTGAAGGAGGGTCACCTCATTTCAACACATAAACACCCATTTTCTCCCCCCCTGTCCCTCTTTGATGGCTACTTGAAGACCATCATGCAAAATACCCTAAAGGATGACCTCCAGGTTGAGTCGGTGGTGAAGAAGGCGAATGCAGTTTTGGTATTCTAGAAGGATAGCATACCAGAGCAGGGCTGTAATGTAGAGATTCTATAAAGCTCTGGTCAGATTTCAGATTTATTGACATCACATACATACCTGAGATTCTTTTTTATGCAGGTGCGGCAGAATTACCACTTATAGTGCAAAAAAAAATCTTTTTCCTGATGGCAGCAGTGAGAACAGAGCATGTGCTGGGTGGTGTGGATCCTTGATGAATCCTGCTGCTGTCTGATGGCATCTTTCCCTGTAGATGTTCTCGATATTGTGGAGGGTTATTCCTGTGGTGTCCTGGGCTGTGTCTACTACCTTTTTCAGGGCTTTTCACTTATCAGACCATGATGCAGCCAGTCAGCACACTTTCCACCACATATCTGTAGAAATTTGCCAGGGTTTCTAATGTCATATCAAACCTCCCCAAACTTCTGAGGAAGTAGAAATGCTGACATGCTTTCTTCACTATGCTATTAGTTTGTTTGATCCAGGAAATGTCCCCCAAGATGGTGACTCGCTCACCCTCTCCACCTCCAATTCCCCAATGATCACTGGATTGTATATCTCTGGCTTTCCCTTCCTGAAGCTTTGGTGACATTGAGTGCAAGGTGGTTGTTGGTGCCACCAAGTTTTCAATCTCCCTCCTGTATGCTGACTCATCACCTTTCTTTATATAGCCCACAACCGTGGTATAATTAGCAAATTTGTAGATTGTTATTGTCGTACTGAGTCACACAGTCATAAGTGCAAAGTGAGTAGAGCAGGGGGCTAAGAATGCAGCCCTGTGGTGCTCTCATACTGATATCGAGATTGTGGAGGAGATGTTGTTACCAATCCTTACTGATTGTGGTCTGGAGGTGAGGAAATCCATGATCCAATTACACGGGTTGGGGGCGGGGGGGTGGGGGGGGGAGGTGTTGAGTCCCAGATCTTGAAGTTTGTGGCTCAGTTTTGAAAGGATGATGGTGTTAAATGCCGAACTGTAGTCCTCACTTGGAGCTTTGGTTCCGTTTTTGAGAAAAGACCTGCTGGTATCTGGAGAGGATTCAGAGAAGACTTACTAGATTTACTATATTCTTTAAAAAAATAATATGCATCATTTATAAAATAATGGAATAACTGACTAATTTGTGTAGTAATCTGTATTTTATGTTTTACTGATGCGGACGTTGAAAAAAAAGGAGCAAGTTTACACAATCTCGATTAGTTATTGAGTTCTGCGAACATTTGGATTATTGCTTTCCTACATCCCCCTCAAAATGTGATCAGGTATAGAAGTGAATATTTGATGATTCATGCAAATTATCTGAAGCACATTTCTGTGTTAACCTTTATTGTTCAATTGTGTGTAAGTGCTCGTAAAGTGACTCTGCACTGTCTTTGAAATCTGTGGGTATCAAATATTTCTTGAGCTGTAATCGTAAGATTATGTTCAAATTTATTGTCAGAGAACATGTATGACATCACATACAACCCTGAGATTCTTTTCCCTGTGGGCCAGGCAGAGTTTCTACTTAGCGGTCGTGCAAACTGTAGTCAAGAAATAGATACGTATATAAAAGAGAAATGCAAACAAATACAAATTTTCTGTAAATACAGAAAAAAAAAATCATTATTTATCTATTTGGTGCAAAGTTAGAGTCCTTAAATGAGTCTCTGAGTGTTGTTTAGGAATCTGATGGTGGAGGGATAGCAACTGTTTCTGAAACTTGTGTTATGAGTCTTGTGGCACCTGTACCTCTTTCCTGATGGCAGCAGCGAGAACAGAGCGTGTGCTGGGTGGTGTGAATCCTCGATGATCACTCTGATGGTAGATTTTCTCGATGGAGGGGAGAGATTTACCTGTGATGCACTGGGCCATGTTCAGCATATTTATTTTATCACACCTGACAATTTATTTTAAAATAAAAATGCCTTGAAAACTGAGTCATGGGTTTATCACTTGATATTATGTGTATTTCCAGCCATGAAATAATAGGAGAATAATTGCTGGTTATTTGAAGGTGAGATTCCCCCACAGTACAGTTGAGCCAACAAACAAACAAATCAATTTATTTATTTATTTGTCCTTTTTTCTGTTCATTATCTCTTTTTCTGTCTTGATGTTATTGTGGTAACTTAATTATACTACTATAGTTGATATATTTTGTAGCAAATAAGAATTTTAGTAAACTTTCATCAGCCTCTTAATTTTAAGAAATTGTGTCTGTTTCTGTACCATTCTTGATATCAGAAAAGGAATGAACTAATTTTGAGATATAGATTTATATTAGATTGCAATGAGTTTTTAACATTAAAAAATGTTAACTTGTTTCCTGTTCTGTTTTTTTTTAAGGGCTAGGAAAGATAGTTTGGAGAGTGAAAGCTCTGCAGCTACTGTTCCTCATGAATTGATCCGCACTAGGCAGCTGGAGAGTGTTCATCTTAAATTCAACCAAGAATCGGGAACTCTTATTCCACTGTCACTGAGGTGAACAGATACTAGGTTTTGCTGAAAGACATGAAATCTAGAAAGCCTTCCTTGTAACAATCTAAATATTATTTGAACTAGTGAGGATCAGACAAAATTTGTATGTTTATGTGCATGTTAATACTCAGTTTCAGTAACTGAGGTGGCGACCAGGTCACTTTGCTGGTAAAGTTGGAGGAAAAGCTACCCGAGTACAGCATAATTTTCCAGACCTATTATTTCCACCCATGTGAGGTGATACATGGGGACATTTCAATAATGTTTAAAGAAAAAGCCATGGGGAAATAAAAGCTGAAGCACTGGGAGAGAAACCTTTGGAAATTAACTATCAGCTGTATGATTCTTACTCCAAGCTCACCACACGAAGCCACTCTGTCTTTCTGTGGTTTTGCATTTGTAGCAAATGTTTTTTAATTTGCAGGACAATAATTAGACTGATGTACTATTTCATAATAACCATCCTAACATGCATTCTGCTTTCAGTAAAGCGGTAAAGAAGGTTTTGAATAAATCTTAGGATTTTCTTTGATCAAATGGTCCTTCTAAGCTACTATTATTTTGGGATACAATTGTATAACTTTGTCATAAAATCTTTTTAATGTAATTGGTGATCACTAGAAACTATTTTGTTTCAATCAGGCAGCACAGTGGTCCAACAGTTATTGCTTCAGCTCCACACCTCCAGCAGGCCAGGTTTGATCCTTGTCACTGGTGTTGCCTGGAGTTTTTAACCTTCTCCAATGTCTGCATGAGTTTCCTCCCACATCCTAAAGATATTTTAGTAGGTTGTTTGACTACTACAGCTTTAGGTAGGTGGCAGGCGTTTTGGGAGAGGTGAATGGGCACACGAGAGAGAATAGGATGTAGGGATATAAGTGTAGGAAAAACCTTGGAAAGGCATTATTAGCTGGCATAGACTTGATGGACCAATGGCCTTCTATATCTTATAAAGAGAAATGGAACCTAGCGAGGAGGACTCTCTTTTGCAATCCCAGTGGAAAAAGAAAATATAACATGCTGGCTCCCAGAAATGTGGAACCTAAGAAACCTGTATATATGAGAGCAAATAAGTCTACAATGTTGAAGACATTTCCTTGTTTTTATTTTAGAGGTAGATTGTTACATGGAAGGCACTTTACTTATAAAAGCATCACAGGAGATACAGCAATTACGTTTGTTTCTACTGGAGTTGAAGGAGCATTTGCCACAGAGGAACACCCATATGCAGCTCACGGTCCATGGCTACAGGTGGGTACCTTGTTTTATTGCCATATCTTCACTACTCAGTAGGAACAAGTGAAATACTGTACCAGTTATTAGCATGCAAGTGCTATAAAAGAAATAATTTGCTTCCCTCCTTGTGAAGTTAAATAACCAACCATATCCAAGTTCCACATTCTTCTTCCTAATCACAACTGCTTGGGTGGGGAAAAGGAGAAAATTCCTCAACACCTCTCTGTTACTTCGATCTAATTATATATTTGTGCATGTATGTCTGTTCTCCATGCAAATTGATATGGAGCACTCAAGAAATGTACAAGGAGTTTCAGTCGTGGTAACATTTGATGCTGAATGTCATGACCACATTGAATTTAACCTTTAAGGTCATGAATTTCAAAAGTGGTTTTTGACCAGCTTGCAGAGACTTGCATTACTGTTTACTATAATTTTGTGGTAATGTTTGATGCTAAGTGTCATGACCATATTGAATTTAACCTTTACGGTCATATGAAGTTGAAACAAAATTGAACTTGCAACAGGGACACCTCAATTAGTTACAATGTTGTGCATCAGTATTCATTCAGAAACCAAACCCAGTTCAATATGGGCCCAAAAAAACAAAGCAACATTGGGAGAAGCTCTTCATAAGCCCATAGAGTTAGGCAAGGGAACACCAGTTTCGCCTTACTGTTTCCAGACATGCAAGTAGTGGGCAGCAGGAAACAAAAAAATAAATATTTATGCAGAATTACCTTGAAGTTTTTTTTGGGTATTTTGTTTCAACAACTGAGTGCTTTATTTCCCGGGCAATGCCAGTTATCCTGCTAGTGAATTAATAAATCTTTTGTCTGCAACTTATTAATTTTTCCATTCAGGCAAATATGTCCTGTCAGTTCACTCTATCTGGTCCTCTCATAATTCTAAACAGCTCAGCTACATCTCCCTTCTCTTTATTCCAAAGTAAACAACCCCTATCTATCCTCCTCCGAGCTACTGAGGCCTTGCAAAATTCTCTTTAATCACCTTTGCCACCTGTTGTCCTGTCACTTTTGTTCTACTAAATGAAAAGTTTTATTTACCTTTGGCACAACAAGTGCATCAAATATAATTGGCAAAGTTTTATTAACCCTTCTAATTTTCTGTATTATCCTCATAGAATCAAAGAAAATAGGTTAGTAGGGGCCATTCCAAGTCTGCTCAACCATTCAATGCAGTCATGGCTGACAGTGCAAACTCCGTATCCTATCCTTGCTTTCTCCCCTTTCCCCTTGATCCCTTTAGCTACAAGGGCCACATTCAATTCCCTTTTGAATCTATCTAATAAACCGGCCTCAACAGCTTTGTGTTTTTACTTCAGCCATGGTGTCTGCAGGCTTTCATGTTTTACTTTTTGGCCTCAGCAGCTTTATTTTTTGTTGTAAAGAATTCCACAAGTCTCTTAGTGAAGATGTTTCTCCTCATCTCAGTCCTAAATGGCTTACCCTTTATCCTTGGACTGTAGCCTCTGTTCCAATGTTGGGAAAGTCCAGAAAAATTCTTCCTACTTTTCCCTGTCTGGTACTGTCAGAATTTTATATGCTTTTTAGGATTTTAATGATCTATTTACATCAAGTCCTTTCCTTAATTTATCACCATTTCAAAAAGCACAAGCAACTCCCACCTTTTTCCTTGATTTACAATCTGATCACAATATGCATGGAGACGGCTCTGATTAAAATGTATCAATCATTTTGTGCAACTACTCCAGTCCACTGTCATTGATCAAATCTGCACCCTATCTCCTCAATTTGTGCTCATGTGTCATCCAAAGCAACAAAGATTGTCACCTATTGTTGGAAACGGTTGCTTTTTACTCTGGTTACCTTCATCGTGGTCAGGAAGATGACCATTTGGGCTTCTCCTGTTCAGGACCTTGAGAAAAGCGTTAATTACGCTGCAAGCTCTGTTTTTAAAATAAAATCAGTAGCCACCGATTAAGTCTCGGTTTATGGATATTCTTTTGAAAGCTTCCTCCTTCTTTCACACTCCAAATGCTAGCATATTTTAACGTAAAGAAATTTCTCAATTTTGTTCTTGTTGATTTTGGATTATCATAAGCTGATTAAGTGCGATCTATGAACTTGCCAGGGATAAGTTTTTTTCCCCCCCTTAATTGCTGAACTAAAACCTTTGGATTTAAAAAGCTGAAATCTCCATTCAACTCTGCTTTAAAGATAAATTACCCCAGTTTTTACAATCTCCACAAAACTAAGCTCCCCCAACTCTGGTCTCGCCCTGTTTAATCTATCATACCTTTCCAGGTCTCTGAACCTTTCATGTTATGCTTAGAATTGCACCCAATTAAAGCTTCAGCCGTGATTTTTGTAAATGCTAAATGTGATTGATGATGTTATATTCATTGCTCTAATTACAAGTTCAAGAATTCCATACGTTTCCTTAGCAACTTTCTCAGCTTGACTTACCATCTTCATGGATTTGTGTCTAACTGTGCTCTTGCTCTGCCCTAAAACAGTATCATTGACAATGATGAAGTGACAAGGCCCGAAACTGGTTCTAACCCTTTGCCTCCTGTAGACCAGTGCAATCCCTATGCTCTGTAATTGGTAAAAATAATTTGCGGATTGCTCAACAGTCTCATAGCCTGGAGGAACCTGTTTCCCAGCATGGCACTCCTGGTTTTCATGCTCCTTTACTTCTTCCTTGAAGGTAGTGTCTCAAAGATACTATGGGCTGGATGGTGAGATTCTCTGGGCCCTCTTTAAGCACTGGTCCATTGGATATCCTCAATAGAGGGAAGGGAGACCCCAGTGGTCTTCTTGGCACTTTTAATTATCCTCAAGACTAACTTCCCATCTAATGCTTGGCAGCTACCATGCCACATTATAATGCAGCCAACCAGGACACTCTCTATCGTGTTTCTGTGCAACATTGTTCAGATGGTAGCTGTTAGCCTTGTCTTCCTCAGCCTCCATAGTAAGTGTAGGTGCAGCTGTGCCTTCCTGACTAAGGAACAAGTGTGGACACCAAGTAATTTTGTCCACCCCACTCTCTCTGAAGGAGCCACTGGTATGTAATGGGGTGGACAAAATTACTTGGTGTCCACACTTGTTCCTTAGTCAGGAAGGCACAGCTGCACCTACACTTACTATGGAGGCTGAGGAAGACAAGGCTAACAGCTACCATCTGAACAATGTTGCACAGAAACACGATAGAGAGTGTCCTGGTTGGCTGCATTATAATGTGGCATGGTAGCTGCCAAGCATTTGTCTTCTCCACATTTAGACTCAGGTTGTTGCTCTTCCACTACTTTCAACCTCCTCTCTATAAGCTGACTCCTCTCGAGGCCACTACCATTGTGTCACCTAGAAACTTCATAATTCTGTTGGAACTGAACCTGGCAGTTAGCATGAACAGTAGTGGGTTGAGCATGCAGGCCTGAAATGTGCCAGTGCTCAGGAACACACACACACACACACACACACACACACACACACACACACACACACACACACACACACACACACACACACACACACACACACACACACACTGTAGTCAGGTTAAAGTCTGTTTTATTATGGGCTCAGATCCGACTTTTATACTTTCCACATTCCCACTGTTTCCTCCTTTTACTGATGTCTCGACCCGCATAATAAACACAGGTATCCCCGTGTGTAGGTACCTTCTTGCAAAACAATCCCATCTTCCCTGTGAGCTGTTCCTGACTGTGGGCTGTGCAGTAAGGCCAGCACCATTTTGGGGTCGCTAGCCTTTAAGCTGCCCTTGGCACCCGCCCGCCCACTGGTTTGCTTGTTGGGGTCAGTGCCGCTGCGCAGGCTGCTGGCCTTTAGTTGAGCTCACCGCCTTGAGCTCCAGCTTGATCGCCGCAGTGGTGTGCAGCCACAGATTTTAAATTTTAAAAAATGTAGACATACAGCACGGTAACAGACCATTTCGGCCCACAAGCCTGTACCATCCAATTATGCCCAATGGGAGAAAACTGGAGCCGCTGGGGAAAACCCATGCAGACACGGAGAGAATGTACAAACTCTTTACAGACAGAGTGGAATTTGAGTCCCAGTTCTGATTGCTGGTGCTGTAACAGCATTGCACTAACCGCTACTCGAACCATGGCGTCTAATTCATTATTTATATTACCAATTTGTTCTGGGAATGTTCACTGATTTTCTTTCCCCATATAACCTTGTTTTCAAATAATGTAGGAATTAGAAACTTCAGAAATTTTACCCTGGGTATTTGAGATGTGAGGATACTGAGGAAATAAAATGTATATAACAAATCCTGCAAAACTCATATTATTCTGGAAAGTCTTCGAATTGTACATTTTTCCAAGAACTGAAATCGCTGGATTTTGCATTTAGCTTCATTGGAAAAAAAATCATTTAGTTTCTGAACTAGCTATTTGCAACTTGGAAGAGAATCATTGCTATTTTGTAAGGTTTTGATCAGTCATTCTCAGCACATTTAGGGGTACCACGAATTGAAGTCATAAAATTTTGTTTGTGTAGTTGGTCGGACTGCTTGTGACTGCTTCACATGAAAGGAGATCATAAACTTTTAGAAGAGTCCTAAAAAAATGTTGAGATTGGCTGCTCTCGGCAGACTCCTTGTCATCCATGTTTTGGAGTGCCAAGACCATTTTCAAGCTTTATGGGTATTCATCATGACTTAATTGTAAAGAATGAAGAAAATCTCAGTTTTGGTGTGAAGTTGCCTCATTTTAATGCAAATCAAGCATAGCTATGACAATAATGTGCTTAAAATGCAATCACACGATGATTTGTATGATAAAAACCATCTGTGCCCCATAACTTTATCATAACCATTTTTCAGATTCTGCTGAATGAAGAATTTGTGGAAAGGATGTTAGAGGATTTAGAAGACCTGGCCACTCCAGAAGAAGTAAGAGTTCTCCAACAAGTCAATAAGGATTCTAATGCATCTATTCTTGTTTATATGGAGGAATAGGAAAGTGTAGAGAGGGGACCGAGAGAAAGAAAGGCAGAAAGAGAGAGAAGACTTATTGTATAGCAATGAGATTTTGCTATGCAGGGCATCCAGATTCACCGTCATGTTAATAAATATTATTCCATTCGGTTATTGAAAGCATTTATTGTATTAGAATATTTTTATATTGGCATGCAATTGAACCCCATTTAACTATGTGCTTTCATTTGTACCACACTCTGTTGACATTAGCACTAACAAGTTAACAGTTTTGAACAATTCTTAAAAATAGAAGAGAATTTTCTTCCTTGTTCTTCCAAATTAGTATTGGTCCTCAATATAAATAAAACAGCAATAGTAAACAAAATTCTTCAGCCTAGAGAATAATTTGGAAAAAAAATCCTATTTGTCTGTATTTCAGCAAAGGTAGATTTTCCTTTTTCGTCTTTGCTTTTTTACTCGATGAGAATTCAGAGAAATTAAAGAAAATGTCAGCAATGGAAATTCAATGTGTCCATATAGTTGAGGTATTTGCTCAAAATGGGGAATTGGAAACTACATACTATAGGTTTAAGGAGAGAGGAGAAAGATTTAAAGGGGAGTTCAGTGGAAGAAGTTGTAGATGTGGGTACAGTTATCACATTTAACAGACCTTTGGATAGGGTTTAGAAGGACGTGAGCCAAATGCACGCATGGGCAACTTGGGACAAAGGGCTTATTTCTGTCCTGTATAACTAAATCTCTGCAACATGAAAAGCACTGGCCTTTAATTCTCACATCTAGTTCTCGTGGAGTGAAATTGCTGTCTGTCTCTTGGTGGGAAATGACCCTGAAGTATAGCACTACCATTTAATGGTAATTTCAACCAAAAGATTGCAGTATTCAAATATGAGAAATATGATTTTATTTTAATCCACGTGCTGGAACTCGTCTGGAATAAAAGAATCCTTACCCTTATGGTTTCCACAGTCATATTAAGAGCAAAAGGATCAGAGTGGTTGGCTTTGTACGGAGCCCAAAGAGATGGGGAGATTTAAATGTTTTTTTTTCCCCAGCGGCATTCATTCAGGAAACAGACACAGAGTCGTGGGACGTAAGGAAAGCAAGCAGTGAGGTCATGGAACCTACACAGATTAAGGGTGGATAAAATCCCCAGGGCCCGACAAGATATTCCCTCAGAACACAAGGAAGGCTAATGTAGAAATTGCAGGGGCTCTGGCAGAAATAATTAACATGCCCTTAGCCATGGGTATGGTGCAGGAGGATTGGAGGTTGTTTAAAAAAGGCTCCAAAAGAAGTATTTAAACTTATGAGGGAGATGGACGGAGTGGGTGAGGATGGGCTTTTTCTACCGAGGGTGGGTGAGGTGCAGGCCAGAGGACATGGTTGAGGGTGGAAGGGGAGTGGTTTGGGAGGATCATTGGAGGGGTGGTGGAGAGTTTCTTCATGCAGAGAGTGGTGGGACTGTGGGCTAGGGTGGTGAATGTGGGCTCTATTTTGACATTTGAGGGGAATTTGGACGGGTGCATGGATGGGAAAGTGTGGAGGGCTGTGGATTGGGTGCAAATCAATGGGATTGGGCAAGGGGGCAGTTCGGCATAGACTGAAAAGACCAAGGGGGCCTGTTTCTGTGCTGTGGTGTGCTATGGTTCTTAATATATATGTGAGTTGGGAATACTTACTGGGAACATAAATACCAGAAATAATATAGGTTAATTACGCAGCACTATTCATTGCTTATTATAATTGTAATGTGTAACCATGCCATTAGTTTGTTTATGGTAATATCACTGTCTTCTAATTTTGTAAGTACACCATCATTATAGTGGAGGTTGGGGGGGATTGCACTATTGATATCAAAAAGCAAGGGATTGATTCTCTTGTTATATTTTTTTGTAAAATATACTGAATATTCCCTTAATCCATGTTTGAGATGAGTGAGTGTGCTAGTGTATGACAATGTTCCATTGTCAAATTTATTCCTGCAGCTCAAAATATATTTTGCATACAATAATAGGACAACAAACGCTCATTGACCTTGGTGAACAAGACGAATAGTCTCTCCTTTAGCCAATTTAAGGATTTAGATGTATACACCAGGTCTGAGAAAGGTGAATTAGAGTGGAATTTCCAAAATGAATTGAGTTTTGAAAGAGAAACAGAGGAGGAAAGATTGGACTAAGAGAACAAATAAAGATTTTTTAGAATTAAATTTAGACATACAGTATGGTAACAGGCCCTTTGGGCTCACGAACCCATACTGCCTAAAATTACACACAGTTGACCTACACCCCAGGCATGTTTTTGAACCGTGGGAGGAATCCGGAGCCCTTGGGGAAAATTCACGCAGACACAGGGAGAACGTACAAACTCCTTACACACAGCACAGCATTCAAATCCTGCTCCCAGTCGCTGGCGCTGTAACAGCTTTGCACTAACCATGCCACCCAGATTTAAATAAAGGTAATTGAATTTTAAAATATGCCAATATAACAGCCATTCTTAACGGGGGCCCTACATTAACTGTTGAAATCTCAGGATAGTTAAGGGAATGATGCTGTTTTTATGATAACTGAGCAGTACAAGCCAGCCATTAATTTCTGATCAGCAGCATGTGGGATATCTCTTCCTTCTAAATTGAGGGCGTAGTTGCACTTTAGAGGTCAACAAAGAATGGGCCATCTTCTATCCCAATGGCTCTGCTATTGTTTGTGTAATTCATTTTAATTTCGTATTGATGTCATTTCCAGTTTTTATCTTTGGGAAAAAAAACATTATTTTTCAGGTGAAACTGCCAAAGGAGTACAGCTGGCCAGAGAAAAAACTGAAAATCACAATTTTGCCTGAATCGGCATTTGACAGTCCTCTGCAGTAGCTGAGAATACCAAGATTAAATGTTATCTATGTTTAAAAAAAACCCTTGCCTATATGTTCCACTTCTAAACTTGCAAAGCTAATTTTGCAGTACATAATAGTTATATAATGGATGGCTATCTAGTCATTGTAGTTTAAAGCTGCATTAAAATGTTATGCTAATAAATCCATTCCAATTAAACTGGAAACTTGTGTAATTTAGCTCACTGTACCTATTTTGTAATGAAGACGAGTATGGGAAGAGAGTGAGAAAATCAGTTGCAAAAGTATTTTTACAACTTATTGTGCTTATGTTTGATAACCAATACTGACCAAGTATTGCTTGCCTAAAACTGTACTTGTCCCATTGATGTGTTGTACCACGGCAGGTAACTTTTCGCCCCCCCCCCAAATTTATTGTATACTTTGGTACAATTTTATTGTAATCTTTTCACCAGAATGTTGATATTTTTAAATACCAGAGTGTTAGGTATGGCAAAAATGAGATTGGAAGTTGATGGAATAACTATGTGAGAAAGATGTTCAGACATTTTCTATTTAACTTTTTATTTTCATGTAAATCAACTTTATAGTCATCTCTCTGTTTAAACATGTTTGTTTAATGCATGAAATGGTTGATTTAAAAAAAAAAATTAATTGAATAACATTTTTGGGTTATTTCATTTACCCCACATTCATTGGATTATAGCTTCCAATAGCATAGAAAGTTTCATAACACCTGGATAATATTTCTGCGCATTCAAGCATTTGTGATCATATCAAACTATATGAAATACATTTTCCAAGGCTTATTGATGGACAGTTCTCTTAATCCTATGTCCTTCAGTTACTCTCATTCTAGACAACCATTGATTCTCCACAAAATCTCCCTTTGACACAGTTTCCCTCATCCTTCTTCAAAACTGATGTCCCACATTTGTGGTTTAGTTCTCGCATATTTTCTCAGCTTTCCTCTCAAAAGTCCAGAGTCCATACCTGTACACGACTCTAGCTGTGGCCTAACTTTTATTTATAAAAGTTTTTTTCATGGGAATTGCATAGACTAAATATGAAATGTCTTAACAATATTTTTGTAATTCACAAATTGGGGGTATTACTGGCAAGATTAGAATTTATTGTCTTTCTTAACTGCCCTTGAGATGTGTTCAGCTGCCTACTTAATGCTGTAACTTCTCTGGTGAAGCGGCTTCTAAAGTGACTTGGAGGGAGAACTGCAGGAATGGAGATACAGGGTAGCACTCCATATTTGGATGTGGAAAAGTACTTTAGGATGAGGGAAAGTGAAGGTTGTGGTTCCCAACTTCTTTCTGTTTTTTTTTCTTTCCTAATGAAGAAGTTGTTGGTTTGAAAGTTCTATTGAAGATGACATTGCCACTGCATCTTACAGATGATATATACAGCAGCCCCAATCAGTAGTAGAGGGAGTGACTCTTTAAGGTGGTGGATGGGTTGATAATTTAAGCAATGTGGTTTATTCTGCATTCTCTCTCTCAAGGTTCTTAAGTTTTATTAGAGTTTTACTCATCCGCGCATATCTGATCTATTCTATCACACTCCTTTAAAGGCTGAGGTGAGTCAGGAGCTGAGTCACTAAGATGGGAGTAAACTCTGACTGGGGAGCTAGTGTTTTTAAAATTATCGGGCTCTGAAAGAAATTACACCGTTCGGCTCTTAACATGAATGAAGCACATGTATGATACGATTAATCATTGGGAAAATTGTCAGGTTGCAAGCATTAATGGAAATTAATATCTCAGTCACTAATTGTAATCAGTTAGAGCATGTTGCCTGAAAAACTTTTTATGATGAAATTCTATGTGCAGGTTGATTCTGCATCAGATGACCATTGTTTGAGCATCTGTTTTAACAGCTGTCCTGAAGAAATAACTTTGAACTGCTCCCTTCTTGGCACTGATTTGCTCCATGACGATCCTTCCTGTGCAGTCTCTGACGCAAAGTTCAGTAAGCTACCAGGATTGAAATATGGTCGTTTATGATCAGTAACGAAGATTTAATCATTGTAATTAATATTGGCACCAGTATTATCCAGGTGGTTTATATAAATTAGTCCTGTATTTAATGAGTTTTCTGACACTAATGAATAAAAAGCTGGCGCCATCCTGCCAATGAAGTGGTTGAAATCACTTCTTATTGCAGGCTAGTTAACAGACTTCAGTTCACTACAATACTAGCTTGCAATTGGCATTCTAGGTGAACATTTTTGTAGTTCATCTCTTGTGCACAGTGTTTTTGCATAGATTCTTGACACACGACAGATTTGATTGAAGACCCCCTGCAGACCTGCAGTGTAATCTGTGGTTTTAGATACTTTTTAAAAATGAAGATTACTAGCAGAAGTGTTTTAAAATGTTTTTATTCTAGTTGTCTAATGTAAATTTTTCTACATTTAGTGAGGTGCAGCTTGCACTTTTGTAATATTTTTGTGAATCACTAAACTATTCCATCAGTAATCTGTGCATTTAAGTAATTTACTTGATAACTCAAGTTGTTTAATTTGTTTTTGTGTGTACAATGATTCATTTATCTGAAAATAAAAGTTTATTCTATGTAACTACATACCATACTGTTATCACTTTTTGAATATTTGCATTGGTGAATTCACAAATCTGTAGATTTGATACTTGGTCTATCAACATTCATATTTATTGCCAGAGTACGTCCATGACATCACATATAACCCTGAGAGTCTTCTTCCTGTGGGCCGGGCAGAATTTCTACTTAATGGTAGTGCAAACTGTACTCAAGAGAAAGCTACGTATACAAAAGCAAAAAATGTAAACAAAGTGACTGCAAAAGCATATTTTTAAAAATTCAGTAATAAATGATGTGCAAAGAAAGTCCTTAAATGAGTCTCTGAGTTTGTTGTTGAGGAGTCTGATGGTAGAGGAATATCAACTGTTCCTGAACCTAGTGGTACATGTCTTCTGGCACCTATACCCCTTTCCTGATGGCAGCAGTGAGAACAGAGCATCCTTGATGATTGTGGCTGCTCTTTGACATTTTCTCAATGATGTACTGGGCTGTGTCTACTTCCTTTTGACATGTTTTCTGCTCAGGGTTATTGGTGCCCGCATACCAGATGGTGATTAAGCCAGTCAACACACTTTCCTCCACAGTCGCTTTGCTCGTTGCTTCTTCTGACACACAGAAAAATAGCTTATTTTGCTAATTCTGTGTTTACCAGCAGTGAGAGAAATGCTGTTAGGTTTTTTCCTGTGAAATTCAAAAGTTCTCCTGAAATCTTGCTCTGGAATAACACTTGGCCAAATCTAATATCTATATTTAGATGGCATTACCAGGCTAGTAAACCTCAATAATCAATTGTAGTTGTAAAGCTGAGAAGTTGGTATCTTCACTTTGTACCTTTATTATTGCTCCAAGGAATGTCCTTTGTCAGCCATCACTTCTGTTGCACCCTGCTGCAGTTTGGCTCACTTGTGTTTGACTTGTCACCCAGTTGAAGCAAAAGTCAAACTCCTTCAACAGCTGTATAGGAAAACAAGGATTTCAGGCTGTTGGCCCATGTTGTCAAGTATTCATGTTGGAAAGAGTGTTCATTTTAAATTTAAATCCAATCTAGCACACGATTGGATGATTTTCCAGACCTTGGGATGTTATTCCAATTGGTCCCCCAATAGATTTTTTCAATTTACTTTTTAAAAAAAAGGTTACTTAGTATTATAAATTTCCCAACCGACCTGTAGATTTTAAGACCAGCATGGGGATAGAGTTTCTGGCCAGTTTAAAAAGGGTAAGGGGAGCCCTGATGAGTTGGAAGGGAGCACAGAAAACTGGAACTTGGTAACTGGGGCCCCGGTGAGTTGGAAAGGAGTGTGGAAATTGTCATTTGATTGGCCAGATACTAAACCATTGGGATTTTTGTACAATGGATTATTGGAATTGTTCGGAGTAGTTCGATTTTTGTTTACTAGTCATTGAAAAGTTTTCAGCCCAATTTGATAGTGTTTTCTTCAAAAGATTCAAAAAAGCTTTGAAAGTGTTATGTTTATAAAGAGTCATTTCCAAATCTTGATTATTGTACTTTTGTAATTGAAGCCCCACTGAACTTTTGTGGTTGTTAATCCTGCTCTTAGCCCTCCCAAAGTTACTTTCCTTTTTTAATTTTTTTTTATTTTTCACACTGTGAACCATATCAATCAAAATACATACAAACATTTCCCTCTTAAATATACACAGTGGCATTTTCTCCCCTTTTTTCCCCCCTGCCTTCCCACCCCCCTCCAACCCCATTAAACATTCACCATATACAATACAATAAAACCATTAAACAATGTTATCACACAATGAAAATAAACAAGAAAAATGTATCGTCTACTTTTACACACTGAATCAAGTCATTTTTTTCTTATCATTTTAGGGGGTGGAAGTCCAAGGCAAGCCCTCTCTGTTATGTTCCATGTACGGCTCCCAAATTTGTTCAAATAATGTGACATTATTTTTTAAATTATATGTTATTTTTTCCAATGGAATACATTTGTTCATTTCTATGTACCATTGCTGTACTATCAGGCTCTCTTCTGATTTCCAAGTTGACATTATACATTTTTTTGCTACAGCTAAGGCTATCATAATAAATCTTTTTTTGTGCTTCATCCAGTTTGAGGCCTAGTTCTTCACTTCTTATATTACTTAGAAGAAAGATCTCTGAATATTTTGGTATGTGGCTTTTTATGATTTTACTTAATACCTGATTTAGATCTTCCCAAAACTTTTTCACTTTCTCACATGCCCAAATTGCATGTACTGTTGTTCCCATTTCCTTCTTACAGCGAAAACATCTATCTGATAATGTTGGATCCCATTTTTTAAAAAAAAATTTTTGGGGCGTGATATATAACCTGTGTAACCAATTATACTGTATCATGTGTAACCTTGTGTTTATTATATTCTTCATAGTCCCAGAGCATAACTTTTCCCATGTTTCATTTTTTATCTTTTTGTTTAAATCTCTTTCCCACTTTTGTTTGGGTTTGTAGCTTATTTCATCATTTTCCTTCTCTTGCAGCTTGATGTACATGTTTGTTATAAATCCTTTTATTATCATTGTTTCTGTAATCACATATTCAAAGCTGCCTCCTTATGGTAATCTCAGTCTGTTTCCCAATTTATCCTTTAAGTAGGCTTTCAGTTGATGGTATGCAAACATTGTACCATGACTTATTCCATATTTATACTTCATTTATTCAAATGTTAATAAATTATTTCCCAAAAAACAATTTTCTATTCTTTTAATTCCTTTTCTCTCCCATCCTCTAAAGGAAAGGTTATCTATTGTAAAAGGGATTAGCTGATTTTGCGTCAATAATAATTTTGGTATTTGGTAATTTGTTTTTTTCCTTTCTAAGTGAATCTTCTTCCATATATTGAGTAAATGATGCAATACTGGTGAGCTTTTATATCGTACCTGCTTTTCATCCCACTTATAAAGTATATGTTCCGGTACCACCTTCCCTATTTTATCTAGCTCTATCTTAGTCCAATGTGGTTTTTCCCTTATCCGATTTATTTATAAAAAAAAAAATCTGATAAATACCTTAATTGTGCTGCTCTATTAAAGTTTGGTAACTGGAAACCACCTTGGTTGTACCTCTCTGTTAATTTATCTAACACTATCCTCGTTCCACCCCCCCCCCCCCTTTCCTTAAAAATGTCCTTATTATTCTCTTTAGTTCATTAAAGAATTTCCCTGTTAAGGGAATTGGTAACGATTGAAATAAGTATTGTATCCTTGGGAAGACATTCATTTTAATGCAATTTACCCTCCCTATCAATGTTAGCGGTAATTCTTTCTAATGTTTTAAGTCTTCCTGCAATTTCTTTATTAGTGGCTTATAATTTAATTTGTACAAGTGTCTTAAATTATTATCTAATCTAATACCTAGGTATCGGATTGCTTGTGTTTGCCATTTAAATGGTGATTCTTTTTTAAATTCTGTACAGTCTGCGTTGCTCATTGGCATCACTTCACTTTTATTTGCATTGATCTTGTACCCTGATATTTCTCCATATTCTTTCAATTTCTTATGTAATTCTTTTATTGATATTTCTGGTTCTGTTAAGTATACTATGATGTCATCTGCAAATAAACTGATTTTATACTCCTCTTTTATTTTTATTCCTTTTATTTTGTTTTCTGTTCTTATCAGTTCTACCAATTTCTATTGCTAAAGCGAACAATGAGGGAGATAATGGACATCCCTGCCTAGTTGACCTACTTAATTTAAATTGGTTTGATACATATCCATTTACTGTTACCTTCGCCAATGGTCCATTATATAATGCTTTAATCCAATTTATATATTTTTCTGGTAGATTGAACCTCTGTAATAGTTTGAATAAATAATTCCATTCTACCCTGTCAAAGGATTTTTCTGCATCTAAAGCTACAGCCACTGTTGGCTTCTTATTTCCTTGAACTGCATGAATTAGATTAATAAATTTACAGACATTATCTGCTGTTCGACTTTTCTTAATAAATCCAGTTTGATCTTCTTTTACTATTTTTGGTACACAGTTGGCCAATCTGTTTGCTAATAATTTTGCTATTATCTATAATCTGAATTAAGTAGATCCTTACCCGTCTTTGGTATTACTGTAATTATTGCTGTCTTACATGAATCTGGCAAGTTTTGTGTTTCTTCTATTTGGTTCATTACTTCCAGGAGAGGAGGAATTAATAACTCTTTAAATGTTTTACAGAATTCTATTGGGAATCCATCCTCTCCAGGCGTTTTATTGTCCGGCAGCTTTTTTAATATATCCTGTATTTCCTCTATTTCAAATGCTTTTATCAACTTGTTTGGCTCCTCTTCTTGCAATTTCGGCAGTTTAATTTTAGCTAAAAACTCTTCTATTTTATCATCCTTCCCCTCGTTCTCAGTTTGGAATAATTGTTCATAAAATTCCTTAAAGTTCTCATTAATCTCCATTAGATTATATGTAATTTGTTTGTCCTTTTTCATTGATGCCAATACCGTTCTTTTAGCTTATTGTGTTTTAAGTTGCCAGGCTAATATTTTGTGTGTTTTTTCTCCTAGCTCATAATACTTTTGCTTTATTTTCCTTATGTTCTTCTCCACCTTGTACATTTGTAATGTTTTGTATTTTATTTTTTTTGTCCGCCAATTCTCTTTTTGTTATATCATCCCTTGTTGCTAGTTCCTTTTCTGTACTTTCCAACTGTTCTATTTCCCAATTGTAGTCCTTTTTCATCTTAGTTACATAACTTGTTATCTGCCCTCTAATGAAGGCTTTCATTGCATCCCATAATATAAATTTGTCTTTCACTGATTCCGTATTTATTTCAAAGTACATTTTAATTTGGCGTTCAGTAAATTCTCTAAATTCCTGCCTTTTGATTAGCATGGAGTTTAACCTCCATCTATATGTTCTTGATGGGATGTCCTCCAGTTCTATTGCTAATAACAGGGGTGAATGATCAGATAGCAATCTAGCTTTATATTCAGTTTTCCTAACTCTCCCTTGAATATGGGCCGACAACAAAAACATATCAATCCTTGAGTACGTTTTATGCCTTCTCGAATAATATGAGTATTCCTTCTTCCTTGGGTGCTGCCTCCTCCATATATCCATAAGTTTCATTTCCTGCATTGATTTAACCATAAATTTGGCCACTTTATTCTTTTTGCTAGTCTTTTGTCCAGTTTTATCCAACATTGGATCCAAATTATAGGATCCTCCTAGCAATATATTCCCCTGCGTATCTACAATCTTCAAAAAAATATCTTGCATAAACTTTTGATCGTCTGCATTAGGTGCATATATATTGAGCAAATTTCAAAATTCTGAATATATCTGACACTTTATCACATACAGTCCAAAAAAGCAGTCTGAAATTTTAAAAATTCTTCAAAAGATGCATCCACATGTGTCTTAACCATATTTAATTCTGAACTTATACCAGCATTCATTTGAACAGAATGGAAATGTATCTCTTGATATGAGTTGATCAAGACCAGGACGTGACTATATGGTCCACTGTTTGCGCTGGGTGATTGCATTCATAAGAACTCAAAAAAGAAGAGCAGGAGTCGACCATCCGCCCTATCAAACCTGCTCCACCATTCAATGTGATCATGGCTGATCTGATGATAGTCTCATCTCCATCGAACTGCCTTTTCCCCATATTCCTTAATTCCCCATCTATGTAAAAATTATCCAATCTTCTCTTAAATATATTTACTGAGGTCACCTCCAATGCTTCAAAGGGCAGCGAAGTCCACAGATTCACCACCCTCTGGGAAAAGCAGTTCCTCGTCATCTCTCCTAAATTTACTACCCTGAATCATGTCCCTGGATCTGATCTCCCCTAGAACTTACCTACCTCGATCTTACCTATGCCTTTCATAATTTTGTTTCTGTAACATCCTCTCATTCTTCTAGGTCCCCTTGCATTCTTCTCTCATTAAGTGTAAACAATGCAATGTCCCATGTTCAGAAGCATCCATATTCCTCAAAGTTTGTGAGACCCAGGCAGGTTTGTCACTGGGTCTTGAAGGAGGACCTTGATTTGGTGAGTGTTTCTGGTCAGAGCATATCTTGCAGCCCACTATTAATGACTAATGTCACCATTGTGACAGCAAGACCTTGAAGATGCCAAATTGGAGTGGGTGACGAATGAGCCTATTCAAGTTGCAGAGACAAATTAGTCAATATTTTGATTTCTCCTAATCCAAAAAAAAATTGGAAAAAACTAGTGCAAGAAGAATTGAACTCAGCTTGTGATCTGCCTCACTATTGAAAGGCATCAACTATTTTGAATCACCCTGCAAAATAACCTCTTGACAAGGTGCTAGGCAACTGGTTCATTATTCTCATCCAAATGGCTGTGTTGTGAATTATGTACTGGTATGTACAAGGAGGCCTGTTAAAAGAGAAAGTCTGCAGATGCTGGGGTTGAATGCAATACACAAATTAACTGGAGAAGCTCAGTACGTTACATAGCTTCTGTACCTTGATAAAGGTTTCCGGCGCAAAACAGTTAGTTGGAGTTCAAGTTTATCATCATCTGACCACATATACAACCTGATAAAACAGCAGCTCTCCAGACCACAGTGCGCGCACAAGCACATACTATACAGAGTACATAATAATCATTATTTTGTGGTGATTTATTCGGTTCAGAATACTGTTCATCATTTTAAAGATGGAAAGAGTGAGAAGATTTACTAGGATGTTGCCTGGACTTAAGGAACTGAGTTACAGGGAAAGGTTAAACAAGTTAGGACTTTATTTCCTAGAGTATAGAAGAATGAGGGAAGATTTAATTGAGGTATTTAAAATTAAGAGGGGTCTAAACAGAGTAAATGTAGGTAGGCTTTTTCCACTGAGGTTAGGTGAGATACAAACCAGAGGACATGGGTTAAGGGTGAAAGGAGAAAGTTTAGAGAGATCTTCTTCACACAGAGAGTAGTGGAATGTGCTGGCACTGAAGTGGTGAATGCAGGCTCAATTTTAACATTTAAGAATCTGGACAGGTGCATGGATGGGAGAGGAATGGAGGGCTATGGACTGGGTGCAGGTCAGTGGGATTAGGCAGAAAAATGGCTCGGTGCAGGCTAGAAGGGTTGAAGGGGCCTGTTTCTGTGCTGTAATGTTCTATGGTTCTAATTTCACACACAGCCTTTGGGAAGAAGCTGTTTCCCAGCCTGGCAGTTTTTCTGATACGTTTGTGCATTACAAGGAGCCCTAACATCATGTGGCAAAAGACTTGCTGATAAAATTTACCTCCAGCACAAGGCAGTGTAGATAATGGACATTTGTGATACATAATTGAACTATCTACAAAGAACTTCCATTTTCAGACACATGGAGACTAAATTCACTGATCTACAAATTCGCTGACAATACTGTAGTTGTGGGTTATATAAAAAAGGGCAATGAGTCAGCATACAGGAGGGCGATTGAAAACTTGGCTGAATGGTGCACCAACAACAACCTTGCACTTGATGTCACCAAAACGAGGGAGCTGATTGTTGACTTCAGGAAGGGAAAACCAAAGGTGTATGATCCAGTGATCATTGGGGCATCAGAAGTGGAGAGGGAGTGCAAATGCAAGTTCACTATCTTGAAGATCTTTCCTGGACCCAACATACCAATGGCATCTTGAAGAAAGAACAACAACACCACCTCTACTTCCTCAGGAGTTTGCAGAACTTTGGCATTACATCAGAATCCCTGGCAAATTTCTACAGATGTGTGGTGGAAAGTGTGCTGATTGGCTGCATCGTACTCTGGTATGGGAACACCAATATCCTTGAGTGTAAAGCCTTGCAAAAGGGAGTGGACACAGCCCAGGACATTATGGGAAAATCTTCGGGGGTACGCTGCCATCGGAGACCCCACTGCAATCATCAAGGATCCACATCACCCAACACACGCTCTGTTCTCACTGCTGCCATCAAGAAAGAGGTACAGGTCCCACAAGACTCACACCACCAGGTTCAGGAACAGTGGCTACCTCTCCACCAACAGACTCCTCAACAATTGGGTAACTTTAAAAACTCTTTCATTTTATTGAATTTTTTTCTCTCTATGTTGCACCATCAGTTTGTTTACATTTCTTTATTTGTTAACATGTGTACGTTGAGTCGGTGTTTTTTTTTGCACTGCCAGTAAGTGGCAATTCTACCTCCCCAGAAAAAAAATCTCACAGTTAGTTGTATGTGATGTCATGTATGAACTCAGACAATAAATCTTAATTTGATGAGAGAAAGATGGGCAGGAAAGGAGGTTGTGAAGGTTACTTGTGTGGTGACCTAGTGGTGTAATTATATATCACCACAACTTCATAAGTGAACATTTGGTTGGTAAAAAACATTATCTAAATGGTATTTAACACTTCTTTTGCCATTTTAATGTACATAAAAGGAAGTGAGTGTGACTCAACAGTTAACACAATCTGCCAACCAAATGCAGATGCAGAAATCCAGTGTAGCTTTTAACAGCAGGCAGCCAGATCAGCTGTTTTTACTTCTGCAAGGCTTGAGAAGGTGGGCAACAGTAATCATTTCTGATGATGCACAGCAGTTCGTCACAGTGGCCTTGCGTGGAATCCAGAATGTAAAGGTAAAAAAATGGAGAGGATTTGGCGCATGAGGGAAGGTGGTGTTAATTGACTGCTGTACTGGCAACAGTGATACAAAAAGACAAGGGTTCCTGCATAGAAATCATTAATGTGTTGTGAAAACAGCTTAAAAAATCATTAAGAATGCTCAGGGAATTTGTAAAACTCAGCAACAAAGGGGAAGGCGCTGAGCTCATTGGATAAAGTCCTGGCCTGTTGTGAACCTTTCCCAGCATCCTACTTTACAAAGGATACACATGTCTCAGAAGAAGTGACCTGTAGAACTCCCAGAATAACAGGGTCAAAGTACAAAAATATGTTTACGATTACTGTGTCCCAAGATAACAAGTACAGTGGGAAAGGTTCCTGTTGTGCTCACAAACAATGAGAAAGTTAATGCTTGATTTGTTTGATTGTTACAACATTTCAAGTGACTGATGGTCCAGGAGTGAAGTGTATTTCATTGGAAATCATTTTGACATACACTCATTGTTGGGAATTGTCTTCTGAAAACAGCTGTGGTTGCTGGGTCACTTTCTGGGTCCAGTCTTTCTCTCGGAAGCCCATTGCTTCCACATCTGTGCAGCCTGCCAAAGAAGCCACCACTCTGGGCCCAGCTTTGTTCCAGACCTTATTAACAACATTCAGACCTTACCAGAGATCGCCCTGGCAAGGGAATCAAATACCTGAATGTTGCTAAAGTTCACAAAAAAAATTAAATAAAGTATTTGTGTCATTGTGTTTTCAAAATAAAAAATAAACCTCAAAGCAATCAGAATCATTATATGTAGATCAAAAAAGGAAACTATGTGTTTGCAGCCTTTTCTTCTTATTGAAATTGATGGGCCTGTTTAATCTCAGTCCATCACATTCAATACCTCTTGCTGAACCTTGGTCCATCACGCCCATTACTTGTGCTGAACCTTGGTACATCATGTCCATTACCTTGTGCTGAACTTTGGTCCAGGATGCCCATTACCTTGTGCTGAACCTTGGTCCCTCACGCCCATTACTTGTGCTGAACCTTGGTACATCATGTCCATTGCCTCATGCTGAACCTTGGTACAGGATGCTCATCGTCTTGTGCTAAACCTTGGTCCAGGGTGCCCATTGCCTCAAGCTGAACCTGGGTCCCTCACGCCCATTGCTTCAACCTAAGAGCTGGGAAAACTGCTGACGTATGTGCTTCTCCCACAGGAGGCTAGGAAGAGTGCTGCTCTCCTTAAATTGATGCTCAAGACTTCTCCCTTAGCTGAGTAACATCTGCCTAGTTATGTGGGTAAAAGCTGGCATTTCCAAATCAACCTTCTATCTTGTAAGTGTGCTGTTAGTGTTAAATTTGGGATCAACAGAATTTTCTATGGAAGATTATGGTCTTAAAATCAGTTTTGGATTTGGGTTACAAATAAATCACAGTTCATTGAATGGCAGAACTAGTTCAAGAGACAAATGGTCTCTTCTGCCAACCTTTTCCATCTCAGTATAAAAGATGATTCCACTTACTGCTTTTAGCTGACTGAAATCTCAATGCCCGCTGGCCAGTACAGTTAAGAAGTATCTATCCTGCATTCCAACCAGCTAATTATTGAGAACTTAGAGCCTACAGGTTGACTTTTGTAATGATGGTCTCTCAGTATCTTCTTGTGATGAAATGTGAGAAGATGTTTTATTTAGACAAACAGCACAGTAACAGGCTATTTTGGACCGTGAGTCCGTGCCGCTCAATTATACCCAATTAACCTACAACCACTAGTACATTTCAAACACTGGGAAGAAACTAGAGCCCCTGGGGAAAACCCACACAGACGTGGGGAGAATGTACAAACTCCTTAGACAGCGCTGGATTCGATCCTTGCTCCCTAGTGCTGGCGCTGTAAAGGTGTGGTGCTAACTGCTAGGTCAACCGTGCACCCTGTTATGTTTCCACAGTTGCCTCATTTAATCCTTGTCATCTTTCTCCAAGTCCTAGGCCAACAATTCTAGGTACCTTCCCAGTCTTCTGCTGAGTTCTGTGACTCAAAACCCAGGAACCTGACATGATCAAGAACCCAGATCTTCATCTGCACAGCATTTCCCACCTGCACTCTTGCCTCTGCTCCCTTCTATATCTCCAATGAAACCCTTGTACGTGCTTTGGAGGCCTCCAAACATGGCAACTGCAGCAACTTTTGTACTGACCCTTTATATTTCCCACCTATCTCCTTCTGTCATCCAGCCCCGCCTCTATTCTGCAGCTTTCATGAGATGAAGCTTCTCAAACTCTGCGATATGTATTGTGTCCTGCAGCAAATTCCTCTGTCCCCAGGACAGGCTTTGATGACCCATATTGTTCCTTGTACCTGAAGCTACATTTAAAATGGTCACTTTGGCCTTTGAATCACTGCATGGTTTCATGATCTCCTAAAGCTCTGGAGTGTTGGAGACAGACCTTGTTGTTTATCCAAGGTGATCCCATTTGCCTATGTTTGGCCCATCTCCCTCTCAACCTATCCTATCCTATGTGTGGCTCGGGTTGTGTAGCAGTTAGTGCAACGCTGTTACAGTGCCAGCAATCGTGCTTCAAATTGGGCATTATCTATAAGGTGTTGGCATGTTCTTCCCAAGTCTGCATGGTTTCCTCCGGGTACTCCGGTTCCCCCCCCCCCCCAACCCTTCAAAATTGTATAGGGGTTGTAGCTTAATTGGATGTAATTTGATGACATGGGCCAGAAGGGCCTGTTACTCTGTAGTATGTATAAATTAAAAATTAAATTATCCACATAGCTGTCTATATGTATTTTAAAGGTTGCAATTGTCCCCACTTCTAGCACTTATTCTGGCAGCTCATTCCACATACCTAATGACCTCTGTGTGAAAAAGATGCCCCTTGAGACGCTGCTACTCTGGGGGAAAAAAAACTATGACCATTCACTTTCTCCATACCCCTAATGATTTTATACACTATTAAAAAAAAACCCCACCCCCACCACCCTTATCCCCCTATGCTCCATGAACTCTGTCTGGGCTCTTCTCCAGACTTAACTACTCCAAAGTTTCTTGTTCCTTTGACTCTATTCACTCTATTCTTTGTCTTCTCACAAACCCTTCCGTTCTCTGGATTCAACATCTTCCCATTTCACTCCTAAACTCTTCCTTCCTTTTACATCCCTATCCCTTGAAATTAAACCAATAGTGAGAGCAAATAGATCACAAGATATAAAGTACTATGTGTTCTAATAGTTAACAAATCCTGTAAGTGGCTAACGTTTCTTTCTCAATGGCACTTTTCTGCTACACATAGTCTAGTCTTGGTGGTGAACTACAATCTTCATTAAGATTCAATGCAAATAGCAATACTTTTTTCCATTTTCTGAGAGTAGCCTATGACAAAAATAAAGCCAGTATTGCAGTTGTGGAGGTGTTGAAAGTGTTGATGTGTATGAAGGTAGACTAATCTCCTGGACTGGATCATATATATCCAATTACCCTGTGGGATGCTGGAGAGGAAATGGCAGGTGCCCCTATTTATGATTTCAGATTTATTGTCAGAGTATCACATCACAAACAATCCTGAGATTCTTTTTCCTGCAGGCGAGGCAGAATTACCACTTATTATTAGTGCAGAAAACAATTGTACACAACGTGCACATGTAAATAAATAAAGAAATGTAAAAAACTGCAGTACCGAGAAAAAAATCAATAGTGCAAGAGTAAGAATCCTTAAATGAGACTCTGACTGAGTTTGTTGTTGAGGAGCCTGATGGTGGAGGGGTAGCAGCTGTTCCTGAACCTGATGGTGCGAGTCTTGTGGCACCTAGACCTCTTTCCTGATGGCAGCAGCGAGAATAGAGCGTGTGCTGGGTGGAGTGGATCCTTGATGATTGCTGCTGCTCTCTGACAGCAGTGTTCCCATAGATGTTCTCGATGGTGGGGAGGGTTTTGCCTGTGATGTCCTAGGCTGCATCCACTACCTTTTGCAGGGCTTTATGCTCAGGGATATTGGTGTCCCCATACTAGGCTGTGATGCAGCTGGTCAGCTCACTTGCCACATCACAGTATAAATTTGCTAGGGTTTCTGGTGTCATACCGAACCTCCACAAACTCCTGAGGAAGTAGAGGTGCTGATGTGCTCTCTTCACGATGCCACTGGTGTGTTGAGTCCAGCAAAGATCCTCTGAGATGATGACTTCCAAAGATTTGCTCACCTTCTCCACCACTCAACCTGCAATGACCTCTGGTTTTCCTTTCTTGAAGTCAACAATCAGCTCCTTGGTTTTGGTGACATTGAGTGCAAGCTTGCTTTTGATGCACCATTCAGCCAAGTCTTCAATCTCTATCCTGCATGCTGACTCATTGCCCTTTTTATGAGAATAAAAATTGATCATCAGGTACGTCACGAGATTTGTTGTTTTGCGGCAGCATCACGTTGCTTTAAATTACATTTAAAAATAAGTGTATTCGTAAAAAAGAAGAGAAAAAGTGTGGCAATGTTTGTGGTTCATTGTCCAGTCAGAAATCTGATGATGAAAGGGAAGAAATTCCTTTTGTACCACTGTGGGCTCCTGAACCTCTTTCCAGATGGTAACAGAGAGAAGAGGGCATGGCCTGGGTGGTGAGGGTCCTCGATGATAGAGGCTGCTTTCTTGAGAATCACCTCGTGTAGCTATTATGTCCTGATGAAACCAGTTAAACATTTTAACAGATACATGGACAGGATGGGTTCAGAGGGATTTGGACCACACTCAGGCAGGTGAGACAAGTGTGGGTGAGACATTTGGTGTCGGTGTGGGCAGGTAGGGCTGAAGGGTTGTTTCTACACTATGAATCTGTGACTCCATGATAAATAGACGATTCAAGTTTATTCTCCTCTAAATATTTGACCAAGATGAATAGAAATTGCGAAATACAAAAGCAAATTCAGCACATTGTACAAGTAAATAATTAATGTGGACAATGTGCTGCACTCAAAAGCAAAAGTTAATTGATGCAGTGAGGGAAATATATTTTGAGTTATGCAAAATCAGGCTTTGCGAAGCCTTCAAGTTGCAACTAACCCAGGATGCCTCAGAGTAGGGAACGTCAAAGTGGGCTCATTTACTGAGGGCTGATGTTGATCAATGTTCCCATTAAAGGGAGAATATTGACGTGCTGTGCTGTTGGGAAGACTGCTGGTTGGTGCCTGCATTTCTCTGCGTAGCCCGTCCTTGATCATAGTTCACTGTAACCAGCGAGGCCTCATTCATTGGCTGTGCTATCGGAGAGTCAGCTGGTTGCTCCTGTATCGGCACCAGCTCCAAAGGCTGATGCGGGGGTTGTGGGGGGGGAGGGGGGGGGGGTTGGGGACTGACTGCTTTTCATCAAGGCTGAGACAAACAAAAGGACGGCCCTCGTCATTTCTAAAATCTGACAGACTGTTCCAGCAAACAGCTGTAAAGGGAGGTTTAAAATCCCAACATATTCAATTTTCTCGCCAAGGAAAACAGGGTTGCCATAGAGCATAGTAATCAGTCCGACACATCAGCATTCCCTCTCACATTCAGAGCCATTGAAACGGAACACTTGTCAGAACAGGGCCAAGTTTACATTGAACAAACCTGTAATCCTTGACCAAAAAAATTGCTCAATTTATACAGACAGAATTAAAAAAAACACTTTTTACTATTGTAAAAATAGATTAGGATTCCTGCATTAAAAATTATGCTGATTTATTAAATATTCAGTATTCCACTCCAAAATGTACAGAGCAACAAATATATACTGAGAGGAAAGACATTCAGCAAGCAAATGAGATTTTCCATTATAATCCATCAGGCTTTCATGGTAAGACATTAGTGGATAAGTAATGGCATGTTTATCGGCAACCTTATACTTGTAAATGAAATCCAAATATATTGAGAATGAATTGAAAATTCTGTAGTATTTTGGTTCCGGTGGCCAGCAGTGGAGGAAAAGTCGTTCATCAAAGGATGCTGTCTGAAGGTTTCGCTGGATCCAGCAATCAGTGCAGCTCTCACTGTGGCAAGTTGTGGAATTAAAACGATGTGCCAAAACCGGGATAAAATTGATTCAAAACTGACATGTTTTTGTAAATCTCCACTTTGTCCATCTACGGGTTACAGGAAAAGGAAGAATGGAAGATCAGATTAGTATGTAACTAGCAAGTGATTGCAGCCATGCAGAAGGACTTGGGCGTGCTTATGCAAGAATTGTAAAAGATCAGTTTGCAGGTGCAGCAGGCGATCAGGAAGGCAAATCGGATGTTGGCCTTCATTGCTGGAGGGATTGAGTTTAGAGCAGGGAGGTTACACTGCAATAGTACAAGGTACTGGTGAGACTGCATCTGGTGTAGTACTGTGTGCAGTTCTGGTGCAGAGGAGGTTCACCAGGTTGATTCCAGGGTTGAAGGGGATGGTATGAGGAGAGATTGAGTCGTTTGGGATTGTACTCACTGGAATTTAGAAGAATGAGAGGAGACCTTATAGAAACATATAAAATTATGAAAGGCCTAGATAAGATAAAGGTAGGTAAGTTGTTTCCATCAGTGAGAGAGACCAGAACTAGGGGGCATAGCCTCAAGATTCAGGGTAGTAGATTTAGGATGGAGATGAGGAGGTAATACTTTTCCCGGGGGGGGGGGTGAATATATGGAATTTGTTGCCCATTGAAGCAGTGGAGGTTACATCAGTAAAAATAAGGTTTAAGACAGGTTGGATAGATTTTAACGTAATAGGGGATTAAGGGATATGGGGTAAAGGCAGGTAGGTGGAGATCAGCCTTGATCACATTGAATGGTGGAATACGCTTGATGGGCCAGATGGCTTTTATTTCTTATTAACTATTTCTTATGAAAGTGTCCCTGTAAACCTGAAGGTCTCTCTCCATTAATACATTATTCTATTTTTCTTGGGCAACAAACAATCTGCAGGAGGAACTCAGCAGATCGAGTAGCATCAGTGGAAGAGAATGAAAGACAGGTAAAGGATTCTTGCCCTAAATGTGAGAATATTATCATTCTGATGTATTTATTATTTCTTTTAATTTATTTCAATTTGTTTTCTGATTATGTTTACAAGAATCTGTTCTGCAGCAAGTAAGACTTCTGGCACATTGTACAATATGTATGACAATAAACTTATTGTCATTAAATATTGGCAATTCTTTTTCTCCCACTGATGCTGCTCAACCCCTTGGGCTCCTCCAGCCTTTTGCTCTGGATTCCAGCATCTTCAGGTGCTCAAGTGCTCCCATTTCTGCCTTTCTATCCTTCTTCCAAACCTCACATTCTTAATTAATGCCATCACATCACCTTGAACCAGATGATGCATTTCAGCCTTACAAATTGGGAATAGATCATTGTCCCAGAGGTGGCAGTGGGTCGGTTCCCAGTGGTGAGTGTGGGCCTGTTCCTAGTGGTGGCAGTGGGTTGGTTCCCAGTGATGAGAGTGGGCCAGTTCCCAGTGGTGAGTGTGGGCTTGTTCCTAGTGGTGGTAGTGGGTTGGTTCCCAGTGGTGAGTGTGGGCCTGTTCCCTGTGGTGATAGTGGGTCAGTCCCCAGTGGGGGCAATGGGCTGGCCCCAGTGGTGACCATCAGAGTGGGCAGATTTCCAGTGGCGACATTGGGCATTGGGATATTCCCAGTAGTGAAGGTGGGCAGTGGGCCAGTCCCCAGAGGTGATAATGGGCAGTGGGCTATTCCCAGAGGTGACAGTGAGCAATGAATCAGTTCACAGTGGTGACAGTGGGGAGTGGGTCTATCTCAGTGGCGGCAGGGGCTGCTCACTCAGGTTCACTTGTCCCATGTCTACCCAGTCTAGTTGCAAGCAGTTGGACATTTTCCACCATTAAACCTATGCCTCTCATCTGTAGCTCTGCATTGAGAGACTTTTTGGTAAGTTGAAGATCGAGTCTTTAATTTCTCTTCTATAGAATGTAAATGAACTTTCTTCATTAATAATTAATATGATATGGAAGTATCCTTAATGTTATAATTGATAAGTAGCATCAAATGTTTAATTCCAGACATTAATTTTAATTCAACTTCCTCTTCAGTGGAACAGCAGAGGAAGTCGCTCTTGTCAAGTCTCCCAGTAAGTGAATTTCTTCAGGTAATTGTTGTTGCGGTTTCTCTCTCACAATTGTTCATTTAAAATTTGTTGCTGAGAGTTAAAGATTAGAACCTTTTTAAAATCACATGAGTGCTGAACTCCTGAATAAACGTGTCAAAGGGTCATTTGCTACTCGCACTGAATTTTCATCTTGATCTTCACTGAGAGGGTTTTGTATGGGGTGGATTCACTCCCATTATTCGATGGGAAAAGTCAAAAGACAAGCCTGCAAATTGGTTTTGGTGACACAGGGTTCATTTCATACAGCACAGAAATAGGCCCCTTGGCCCATCTTAGATACTTATCTAAGCTAGTCCCAATTCCCTGCGTTTGACCCATATTTGTGCGTGTGGAATTAAAATCACCTTTTAGAATATGAAATTCAAGATGTTATGCCTGATCTTCATAAATCACTGTTTAATATTATGTTAGATGGCTCTGTCCATGAGAGGAATAGATAGGGTGGACAGCCAGCACCTTTTCCCTTGGGTGACAATAACATGTACCAGAGGACATTGGTTTAAGGTGAGGGGAGGAAGGTTAAGGGGTTATTTACACAGAGTGTGGTGGGTGCGTTACTGGGGATGGTGGTGGAGGCTGGAGGCTGGTACAATAGGGACATATACAAGATTCTTAGACAGGTACATGGATGTAAGAAAAATAGAGGGTTATGGGCTGTGAGGTTGGGAAGGGTTGGCTTGACCATAGAGTGAATTTAGAAAGGTCAGTACAACATCATTGGCTGGAAGGGCTTGTAGTGTTCAAAATTCTATTTCTGGGTACCCATTCCTTGAATTCTCAAGTTCTATTGACAAAATTTATCAGAATGGTCCCAGGGATAAAGCCAGTTCATCAAAGTCATGGACTTGAGGAAAAGGGACGTCTTCTTGTGATTTAACTGGAGGCATTTAAAATGACGAGGGTGGAAGAATTACTTCCAATGGTCTAAAATAGGGAAAAATGACAAGATAAGTAACACAAAAAATAGAGGGTTAAAGAGGTAAATGTTTTCACTCAGTGGGATGCTAAGAACTGGACCACCTGAAAAGTTGGGAGGGGTGGAATAAAGAATGAGTTATTACGTTTAAAAATGAAAGACATGGCAGATCTGCAGAAGAAACAAGTAGGTTTGGATCCACTTTCAAAGTGCTGGTATAACCACAAGGCAACAAATGGCCTCCTTGATGGCATTTCTTGTTTCGCTAGCTCTCCCCCCCACCCCCTCCCCCCCACTTGTCCCTAGTGTGAGAGGCGCTCATTTGCTGAGAATAATTGCCCTTGGTAGTACAGCACGAGTGGCTTCTGTGAACAGGTTTAGAGGGTCAGGCATGTGTCAAACTTGGTGAATATGTGATCAACTGGGTTCTTTTTCTGCACCAGGATGACTCATCTTCAGCCCCATTTTCTGGTGCTATTCTCAGCTTCAATGTGGATGTCCTGTTCCCTACACATCCATTCCCATTGGAAAGGCCCCAGGGCCCTCAATTTCCTTCATGAATACAGTTCCAAACATTGAATTGTTTACTGTCATATGCACTGAGATGCAGTGAAAAACATTGTATGGTGTGCTACCCAAGCAAGTCAACTCATACTTGTGCACAAGAGGTCGTGTAGTAAGGGTGCAGGGTGTCATGTTACAGAGAACCAAAGAGTGAAGGGTATAGTGTAACAAAGACAAAGAGTAGGGTATAGAGAAAAGTGGCGTTTAAACAGTGCAAGGACATCATCTTTTACCAATGAGAGGTCCAGTTAGAGGACTGCTAACAGCAGGAAAGGAATGGCTCTTGAATCTGGAATTATCGTCCACTTGATGGAAGAGGGGTAGAAGAGAGTGTGAACGGGATAAGTCTTTTAATATGTTGGAGGCTTTGCCATGAAAGTGAGAGGAATAGATGGAGCCAATGGAAAGGTTGTTGCTTTGTGTGATGGTCTGAGCTGCATTCAGAACTCTTGCAGTCTTGGGGAGAGCAGTTCCTGAATCCAGAGAGGATACTTTTCATCTGTAAAAATTGGTGAGAGACCTCTCGGATGGTTCACCAATACACACTCTCTCCTCTGCTTTGCAGAACTTGCTCTTAACTTCTGAATCTCACAGATGCTGATGACATAGAACATAGAACATGATAGCACAGGACGGGCCCTTCATATTGTACTGACCTATATAAACCTACTCTCAAACAAAACCTTCCCTACCTCTCACCTGTAACCCTCTATTTTTCCTCCAGCAGTTTGTTTTTCACTCGGATTCAAGCATCTGCTGACCCTTGTGTCTCCCCAATATTGCTTGATTAAAGGTTTCATTATTGTCACAAAATACTACATAAGCAGACAGAGAGTTGCCACTTTGTCCAGTGCCCCTCACAGAAGCCTACAGCTCCTGGTGTTTCTTTTTTTAAAAACTTTTATTTATTCATTCAAAAAACAAATAATATATGACTCCAAGTACTGACCAGTCCTTAGCTTCCGAGATCAGACAATCCCAGGCTTATTCAGGCTATTAGGTGTTGGTTTCAGACTGTTGAGCTTTCAGGCCACAATTCCCTTAATATCCAAAAATCTATAGTTCTTTTTATGAGGATGTTGCCAAGATTTGGGGCGGGGGGGGGGGGGGGGTGGTGGTTGGGGCCTGAGCTAGAGGGAGAGGTTGAGCATTCCTTGGAACACAGGAGGATGAGGGGTGATCACAGAGAGGTGTGTAAAATCATGAGAGAAAAAGATTGGGTGAACACAGAGAGTCTTTTGCCCACTGCACTTTCGGATGCTCCTATCGGGAAAGAGACACGAGGGGTGTCAGAGCCAACACCACCAGGCTGAGATTTAACAGGAACCTGAAGGGTGACTTTTTTAAACAGAGGGTGGTGGGTGTATGGAACGGGCCACCAGAGGAGATGGTTGAGGTAGATACTATTGCAATGTTTAAGAAAACCTTGGATGGATATGTGTATAGGATGGGTTTAGAGGGATATGAGCCAAATACAGGCAGGTAGGACTAGTGTGAGTGAGACATTTTGGTCAACATCGACACATTGGGCCAAAGAGCCTGTTTCCAAGCTGTATGCTTCTGTGACTCTGTTTTGACTGAACACAATGACTGAGTGCCAGTGTGGAGATCTTCAAAGGTACACTGCCCTCTGAGCGAATGGCTTACCCCTTTTGTCCAAACTGATCTCCCATTCCTCAGATCTTCAGCCGTGGAGTCCTAAAGATGATAATGATATGTCAAAATGACTCTTTTGTACTGTAGTTGGCCACTGGAATTTGAATTTATTGTTTACTTGGATTCTGACATTTTTGCTGTTACTTTTCACATTCAAATATCAGATTTATAATTTACAAATATCCTGCACTGATGAGCCACACCCATGGATTTATTTAATTTGCTTTTCTGTGAGCAAGACTAACATTTAGCATGAGCACATCTCGCGCTGAAACATGTTGTACAGATTTGCTCATACACGAATGAAGGGCTCAGGACTGAAACAATGGTCACTCCTTACTTTCTAAAGATGTTGTGTGACCTGGTGAGTTTCTCAAGTGCGTTTGCGAATTACACGTGTTGTAAAATTTCATTTTTGTGGTCTTGAAGAGCTGTAGATTGAGGTAAATGAATCTGGAAGTGAATCATACTCATGGGAAAACAATGGCGCTATCTACTTTAGGAATTCTTATTCATGAAAGTAAAACTCTTGCCTTGACAAGTTTAATACTTCTCACTACACTGATGTGGAGGTTGTGACTATTTTTTACATAGCATAGGAAGCTGACAAGAAGTTTGAGGTATCCCTGGCAGTGACTGGAGACAAATTTACAGCAAAAACTGTTGGGTGGCACGTTTAGCGCCACGCTGTTACTGTGCTGCATGTCTAAATTGTTTATAATGTAAATAAAACTAAATTATATTTAAAAGTTATTTGAACTTGAAATAGTTTCTGAAAGGGCAGAGGAAGACTTACAGGAACTTTGAGAAGGGAGGGAGAGATTGTTAAAGAGACACAAGATCAGCTTCTTCCCTTCTGCCATCAGATTCCTGAATGAATAATGAACCACAGACACTGTCTCACTTTTTCTTGCACTATTTTTATTTATTTTGTAAGTTAGTCTATATCATGTTCGCACTGTGACGCTGCCACAAAACAACGAATTTCATGACATGTTCATGACAATGAATTCTGATTCTGAAGAGCTGTGTAAGACATTGGTGAAGCCAAATTTGGAGTATTGTGTGCAGTTTTGGTCACCTCCCTACAAGAAATATACCAGTAAGATAGAAAGAGTGCTGAGAAGATTAATAAGATGTTGTCGGGACTTCAGGAACTGAGTTACAGGGAAAGGTTAAACAGGTTATGACTTTATTCCCTGGAGTTTAGAAGAATGAGGGGAGATTTGGAAGAGCTATACAAAATTATGAGGGGTTTAGACACAGTAATTGAAACTAGACTTTTTCCTCTGAGGTTAAGTGCCTATCTAAGGGTCTTTTGATTGTACAAGCCTCCACCGCCACCCCTGGTAATTCATTCCAGGCATCCACCACCACCCTGTGTAAAATCCTTATCTCTGACTATCCCTGAAACTTTCCTTCCCTGACCTTAAACAGATGTCCTCTGGTATTTGCTATTATTGCCCTAGGAAAAAGGTGATGGCTGTCAACCCTATCTTAGTTTTCCATTATCTTATATACCTTTATTAAGTCACCTCTCATCCTTCATTGAATACAAAGAGCTGGAACAAGAATTATGGACTAAATCAGCCATTCTCAACCTTTTTTTGGGCTATGACCCACCCTCCTCTTAGGACCTGTTCAACATTTATGGGCCCACTTCCCTGTGAAGCAGTCGTTTAGATGGTTTCCTCCATATTTCTCGCCTACCGACTGCATTAAAAAAAATTATAATTTCAGTCCCCCTTCAGTGTGCTGTGACCAACCACCCCCCCCCCCCCATCCCGTGACCATTGAGAATAGCTGGTCTAAATTATCTATTTTTTTAAATTATAGAATTTTTGCAACACCAAGAGTTACTATTCAGCTTAGAGCCCGTGATGATTTCTTGTGGAATCAACTCAGTTCCAGCCTGCTGAGTATTTGACTTTGTACCTGTCCAATTCCTATTCTGAAAGCATCATACTGCACAATTCTACAGCTGTGATATTCCAAAGCTTCTTCCTGAACCAGGGAGGCCATAGCTGTTGGTGCTCTTGTTCTAAAGCAACTTGGATTGCATCCATGTTGAGAGAGACGGTCAGTCTGTAAACACACCAAAATGCTGGAGGAAGAGTGTAGACTCATGGATAGTTTCTCCATATTCTGGAAAGAACATTTCCTTTATCAGGAATCTTCACAAGAAGTTGAGCCAAGGCTATCAAGCTCTTGGACCTAGCCCCAAACATATATTAGTGGTGTGCAAACTATTGGAGAGGATTCTTAAAGATAGGATCGAACATTTGGAGAAGTACAGTCTACTCAAGGATAGTCAGCCTGGCTTTGTGAAGGGAAGGTCGTGCCTCACGAGCTAAATTGAGTTGTTTGAGGAAGTAACAAAAGAATTGATGAGTTCAGGCTGTTGATATGGTCTATATGGATTTTAGTAAGGCATTTGACATATGGCTTCAGAAAGTCATAAGGTAGGGGATCCATGGAACACTGGCTGTGTGAATTTAAAAAAATGGCTTGCAAGTAGAAAGCAGAAAGTAGTAGTGGAAGGAAAGTATTCTGCCTGGATGTCAGTGACTAGTGGCGCTCTGCAGGGATCTGTTCTGGGACCCCCTGCTCTTTATGATTTTTATAAATGACCTTGATGAAGGTCATTGGCCAGCAGGTTTGCCGATTATACAAAGGTTGAAGGAGTTGGGCAGAAAAATGGCAGATGGAAGTGTGAAGTGATGCATTTTGGAAGGTCAAACCAGAAGGGTTAATGGTTGGTTACTTAAGAGTGTGGATGAACAGAGGGACCTGGGAGTCCAAATCCATACATCTCTCAAGGTTGATGGACAGGTTGATAAGATAGTTAAAAATGCCTATGGGATGTTGAGCTTCATTAATAGGGGGGGGTTGAGTTCAAGAATCATATTGCAACTCTACAAATCTCTGGTGAGACCACACCCACTATTGTGTTAATTTCTGGTCACCACATTATTGGAAAGATGTGGAAACTACGGAGAGGGTGCAGAGGAGCTTTACCAGGATGTTGCCTGGATTGGAAAATAAGTTTTATGAAGCAAGGTTAGCAGAGCAGGGACTTTTCTCTTTGGCGCGTAGATGGGTGAAAAGAGACAATAGAGGTTTACAAGATTATGAGAGGCATAGATAGAGTGGACAGCCACCACCTTTTTCCCAGGGCAGGAATAGATTTTTTGCACAGAGTTGTGGGTGCCTAGAAGCTGAAACATTAGGGGCATTTAAGAGACTCTTAGGCACATGGATGGAAATAAAATAGAGGATTACAAGGTAAGGAGGGTTTAGTACTTTTATTGTCAGAGTATCACATCACAAACAACCCTAAGGTTCTTTTTCCTGCAGGCGAGGCAGAATTACCACTTATTATTAGTGCAAAAAAAACTGTACACAAAGTACACATGTAAGTGAATAAAGAAATTTTTAAAACTGTGCACTACAGAGAGAAAAAAAAAACAATAGTGCAAAAGTAAAAGTTCTTAAATGAGTCCCTGATTGAGTTTGTCCTTGAGGAATCTGATGGTGGAGGGGTAGCAGCTGTTCCTGAACCTGGTGTGTGAGTCTTGTGGCACCCATACCTCTTTCTTGATGGTAGCAGTGAGAATAGAGCATGTGCTGGGTGGTGTGGATCTTTGGTGATTGTTGCTGCTCTCCAAAAGCAGTGTTCCCTGTAGATGCTCTCAATGGTGGGGAGGATTTTGCCTGTGTTGTCCTGGGCTGTGTCCACTTACTTTTGCAAGGCTTACCACTCAGGGGTATTGGTGTCCCCATACCAGGCCATAATGCAGCTGGTCAGCACACTTTCCACCACACATCTATTGAAGTTTGCCAGGGATCCCAATGTCATACCAAACCTCCGCTAACTACTGAGGAAGTAGAGGCACTGATGTGCTTTCTTCACGATGTCATTAGTGTATTGGGTCCTGGAAAGATCCTCTGAGATAGTGATTCCCAAAGACTTAAATTTGCTCATCCTCTCCTAGAATCCTTGGCGCAGTTTGAAATTTTTGCCCCAGTTCAAACATCAGCTGCTGAATGAACTGAAGAATGTGGTCAATTCACCCCAAATGAAAGTCCTGCAAGGGATGCCCTTCTGAAGCAGTTACAATATGCCAGTGGGTTCCAAATGGATTCAACCCAGGCCTTGGCCCAGGATATCAAATTGTTCACTCAGATGAAAAATGCTCTTAACATTATAAATATCCATTGACACTTTAGTGGAGATTCTTGGCCATAATATTTCCATTCACTTTTTTCCCCATCCCAGAAATAAAATTCTTTGAAATTAAGACTCCTTTATTGTCATATAAAAGTACAAAACATGTAATATTACACGAAATTACCTTCTGCCTGCCGTAAGGCAGAGTCACCATTCGTGTTGCCTGGCACCCCTTACTGTAAGAGAAAAAGAGAAACAAAAGAGAGTCCCTTTTTAAAGGCACAATGCACAAAAGCCTGTGCAAAGGTGCAACAAATCTAGAGATCCCAGATAAAAGTGGAGCTGATCAGATGGAACTGTATCGGAAGTGCTCCTACAACGAACTCTAGGGCTGGAATTAAACCAGAAAATCCTGGATTTCCGTGTGAGTTCTGGCAACAGGCAGTTGACTTGCTGAATATTTTCAACATTTTCCATTTTCATTTTGTGCTTGAGGCATTTGTAAGAATTTGCTTTTGCAATGAAGGCATACCTCGGCAAAAACTGTAATGTCTCCCTCATTTCAACATCATTTGGCTGAGTTCTGCTAAATTCAATTTGGAAAGAGCTGCATTTTGACATGAAGCCCAGAGGAATGAACTGAGAAAGTTTAGCAAATCTGACTCATTTCCTGAGCATGAATTGTCTGAATTTTACATCTCAGAACAATCGCAGAATTGGGAAATGAATCAAAGGCAGAATAAAAAGGGGAAAATCGGCTTTTCTCTTTGCATTCTCCAGATAAATGTGGAGTGCTTTGATTTTTACAAAAGTGGTGAGCTTATCCTCTGCTTCTTTGTACCATTCTGTATGTTAGACAAGGACATTACTGGTTGCCAGCACTTACACGCATAGCATATGTGTGCACACAGAGGTTTTGGCTTCATCACCAGTATTCTCATCTCTGAGTCAAGAGGATCTGGATTCTCAGGTCCCACTGCAGAGATTCAAGCACAAAAATTTAGCCTGACATTTAGTGCCGAACCAATCTAGTGTTATCTTTGGTCGAAATTTAAACTTTTTGTTTCACGTTAACATCACAGATCTCATGGCAATATTTAGAAGAGTCGGGTGCTAATATCAAGTCCTGGTGATGTTTATAACATTATGAAATGAGATCATCTATCCTTCTAACAGTGCTATTTGAGAGAACTTGCTGTGGACTTCTTGACTAGTGATTTCATATCTTACACTGACAGTTATATTTTGTAAAGTTTATTTCTTTTCATTTGAGTTTTATTTCATTTTATTGGTAACAAGTCCAGTATTTATTGACTTCTTCTAATTGTCCTTGAGAGCCATTTTAGAGACTGTTAAATGCTTTCAAAGTTATGAATCATTCAATATAATCAAAATTTTTGGGTTTAAGTAAACAAAGAATTTCATTTTATTATTTTTAATTTGGAGATACGACACGGTAACAGGCCCTTCTGGCCAAATACACCCATGTGATCAATTAACCTGCACACCCTGTACATCTTTGAAATAAGGGAAGAAACCAGAGCACCTGGAGGGAAGAGATACAGGAGGAATTTTTTTTTACATAGATAAAATACATGTTCAGCATATGTATTATTTGTCTGTATGTGTGTTATGTCTGGTTTGTGTGTGCACATTTTGTACCGAGGACCAGAGAACGCTATTTCGTCAGGTTGTACTTGTACAATCAGATGACAATAAACTTGATTTGACTTGAAACCCAGGTCAACATGGGGAGATCATCCTTATAGACAGTACTGGATTCGAACCTGGGTCACTGGTGCTTGTAAGGGAGAGTGAGGAGTTAATCGACTCAACTTTCAGGGCGATAAATACTCCAGAACCCGTGTCAGGTAAGTGGGAAACCGTCAGGGGAAGGAAAGAAAAAAGCGAGAAAAACAGAGAGCACACCAGTGACACTCAGCAACAGTTATGTTGTGTTGGATTCTGTTGAGGGAGATAACCGGACACAAGATGGCCACAGGCACCAGGTCAATGGCAATGAGCCTGGCAGAGTGGTGCAGAAGAAAAGGAAAAGGAGGAATGCAGTAGTTATTGGGGACTCCATTGTCAGGAGTACAGACAGGAGGTTCTGTGAGCCAGATAAGTATACCCGCATGGTGTGCTGCCTCCCTGGTGCAAGGGTACGAGATAATCACAAATCGGGTCCAAAATATTCTGAGAGGAGAGAGAGAGCAGCCTGATCTCTTGGTATGGGTACAAACGACATTGACAAGAAAAGTGAGGAGGTAATGAAAATGGATTACAATGAGCTGGGACGAAAGACAGGAACGCTAGGGTGGTGATCTTGGGATTACTACCTGTTCCAAATGCAAGTGATGAAAAGAATGTAAGGATAAGGAAAATGAACATGTGGCTGAGGTGCTGGTGTACAAGGCAAGGATTTGGCTTCTTGGATCATTGGGATCTCCTTTGGGGAAGGCATGATCTTTACAAGACGGGTTGCACTTAAATCCAAAAGGTGTCAACATTTTGGCAAGTATGTTTGGTACAGCAGTGGGGCAAGGTTTAAACTAATTTGGCAGGGGTATGGGAACCAGAGTGACAGGGAAAAGGGTAGGGAAGATAAAGTAATGGCCAGGAAAAGTAAAATAGGAAAAGTAATGTTCGGAGGAGAAAGTAAAAAAAAAATCAGATGGTCCAGTGAGTTTTCGGGTCAATTATAGTGTTAAAAAAATTACAAAGAAAAATAGTGGGCAGAAAAATCAAAAGAAAAGGTTACAGAAGTCACTAGATATTAAAAGGACAAAGAGCATAAGGGCACTTTATCTGAATGCCCGCAGTATTAGAAATAAGGTTAGTGAACTTGAGGCACAAATCGGTACCCATGCCTATGATTTGGTCACCATCACGGAAACATGGCTACAAGGTGACCCTAAATGGGAATTAAACTTTCAAGGGTATCAGGTGGTGCAAAGAGATCGACAGGATGGTAAGGGAGGTGGAGTTGCACTCTTAATCAAAGATGAGCTCCAGGCAGTAGTGAGGGATGATATAAGATCAAAAGAACATAATGTTGAGTCCATTTGGGTAGAGATAAAGAATAACAAAGGGAAAAAATTATTGGAGGGTGTTATCTATCACCCACCAAATAACAATAGTTTAGTGGCACAGGAAATAAATAGAGAGATAAGTGAGGCATGTAATAATGATACGGCAGTAGTCATGGGGGACTTTAATTTCCACATAGATTGGGAAAATCAAGTTGGTCGTGGGAGTCTGGAAAGGACTTCATAGAATGCATCCGCGATATCTTTCTTGAGCAGCATGTTAAGGAACCCACAAGAGAAAATGCTCTCCTGGATCTAGTGTTGTGCAATGAGATAGGTAGAGTAAATGATGTAATAGTCAGACCATCTGGGAAATAGCGATCATAGTATGATTGAATTTCTCATTCAGATGGAAGGGGAAATAGTTAGATCTAAAACTAATATATTATGCTTAAACAGGGGTGACTACTGTAGGATGAGGGAGGAATTGGGCAGAGTGGACTGGGAGCACAGGCTAATTGATGAAACAGTTGAGGAACAGCGGAAGATTTTCAAAGAAATATTTTGTAATCCTCAACAAAAATATATTCCGGTCAGGAAAAAGGGCAGCAAGGGAGGGGAAAATCAACTGTGGTTAACAAAGGAAATAAAGGAGAGTATAAAATTGAAGACGCAGGTGTACAAAGCTGCAAAGAGCAGTGGGAAACTGGAAGATTGGGAAAACTTTAAGAGATAACAAGGGGTTACAAAGTGGGTAATAAGAAATGGGAAAAAGGATTATGAAAGTCAATTGGCACAAAATATAAAAACAGAAAGCAAAAAATTTTATAAATATATAAAACGGAAGAGGTGGTCAGAGTTAACATAGGACCCTTGGAGTATGAGAAAGGAAAACTGGTAGCAAAAAATGAGGAAATGGCCAAGGCATTAAACAAAAATTTTGTGTCAGTCTTTTTATTTTTTATTTTTTTATTTTTCACACTATAAACCACATTGATCAAGATACATACATTTTCCTTTTCAAATATATACAGTGTCGTTTTATTTTGTGTCAGTCTTCACGGTGGAAGACATGTCCAGCATGCCCAAGTGCGGAGTTAAGGATGCGAATGTTGGGGAGGGCCTTGATAAAATAGTTGTTACAAAGGAAGTAGTGATGGAGAAACTAATGGGACTAAAGCCAGACAAATCACCTGGTCCTGATGATATGCATCCAAGAGTTCTGAAGGAAATGGCAGAAGTTATAGTTGATGCATTGGTGGTCATATACCAAAATTCCTTGGATTCTGGGCAGGTCCCAGCAGACTGGAAGACAGCAAATGTCATGTCACTTTTTAAGAAGGGATGTAGGCAGAAGACTGGAAATTATCGGCCAATTAGCTTGACGTCTGTCGTTGGAAAAATGCTTGAAGCCGTCATTAAAGACGTAAGACGCAGCATGGTTTTAGAAAGGGAAGATATTGTTTGACAAACTTGTTAGGATTCTTTGAGGATATAATGGGTGCGGTGGATAGAGGGGAACAGGTTGATGTATATTTGGATTTCCAGAAAGGGTTTGATAAGGTGCCACACAAGAGACTTATCAGTAAGTTACAGGAAAGTGGAGTCCGGGGAAGTATATTGGCCTGGATTGAAAATTGGTTGTCTGACAGGAGGCAGAGAGTTGGGATAAATGGGAGTTTTTCAGGTTGGCAGAGAGTAAGTGGGGTGCCGCAGGGGTCAATGTTAGGCCCACAACTGTTCATCATTTACATTGATGACTTGGAGGAGGGGACAAAATGTGGTGTAGCCAAGTTTGCAGATGACACCAAATTGAGTGGAAGAGCAAATTGTAATGAGGATGTGGAGAGTCTGCAGAGGGATATAGTTAAGCTGGATGAATGGGCAAAGGTCTGGCAGATGGAGTACAATGTTAGTAAGTGTGAGGTTATCCACTTTGGCAAGAAAAATAAAAAAGCTGAATATTATTTAAAGGGTGAAAAACTACAGCATGCTGTTGTGCAGAAGGACTTGGGAGTGCTTGTGCATGAATCGCAAAAAGTTAGGTTGCAGATGCAGCAGGTTATTAAGAAGGCAAATGGAATGTTGGCCTTCATCGCTAGAGGAATTGAATTCAGGAGTACGGAGGTAATGTTGCAACTGTATAAGGTACTGGTGAGACCGCACCTGGAGTACTGTGTCCAGTTCTGGTCTCCATATTTGAGGAAGAATATACTGGCTTTGGAGATGATCCAGAGGAGGTTTACTAGGTTGATCCCTGGGATGAAGGGGTTGACTTATGATGAAAGATTAAATCGTCTAGGATTGTATTCGCTCGAGTTCAGAAGAATGAGAGGAGATCTTATAGAAACATATAGGATTATGAAGGGTATGGCTAGGATAGATGTAGGAAGGTTTTTGAGCTGGCCGGGGAAACTAAAACAAGAGGACACAGTCTCAAGATTCGGGGGAGTAAATTTAGGACAGAGATGAGGAAAAATAGTTTTTCCCAGAGAGTAGTGAATGTTTGGAATTCTCTAACCAGGGAAGTGGTTGAGGCTGCCTCATTAAACATATTTAAAATTTGGTTAGATAAATTTTTACATGATAGAGGAATTAGGGGATATGGGGAGAAGGTAGGTAGGTGGAGTTAGGTCATAAATTAGATCAGCCATGATCGTACTGAATGGCGGAGCAGGCTCGATGGGCCATTTTTGGCCTACTCCTGTTCCTACTTCCTATGTTCCTATAATAGCATTGCGTTTACCGTTCCACTAACTCTAAGGTTCCTTTTATTGTCACATAATAATACATTAAAAATGTAATATACATGATTTACTTCAACTTTTGTCTGCTTTAAGACTATGCAGGCCAGATAACATCCAAGGGTAGAAATGGTCAGTTAATGTTTCAGGTGTGAACCCTTTATCAAGACTAATACAGAATGGGTGAAATTGACAATTCTAACATTTAAATTTTAGAAATACAGCATGGTAACAGGCCCTTCTGGCCCATGAGACCTACAACCCCCATACATTTTTGCACGGTGGGTGAAGAAACTGGAACACTTGGAGGAAACCCATGCAGACACGGAAATAACGTACCAACTCCTTACAAACAGTGGGGGATTCGAACCTGACACTGTATAGCATTGCTTCCCTACTGAAAAAAGGAAAGAAACTGGGAGGGGCCGAGTTGATAGTATAGGAGGTAGAGTAACAAATCAAAGGAAAAACATTGGGAAGGGACATGGGAAAAGTTAGAAAGATAGAGAAAAAAAAGAGGAGGTGTGGGTAAAGAAGAGATGGGAACAGTGGAATAAGATGGGGGTGGGCATTAGCTGTAGTTGGAGGTCAATGTTCATGGCATTAGGTTTAAGGCTGTTGATAGAAAATGTGATGTGTTCCTCTTGTTTCTGTTTGGCCTCACACTTACAATGATTCAAGATTCTTTGTCATGTAATAAAACAGATGTCATGTGACACAAAATTGCATTTAGCTTGCTGTAAGGCAGAAAAACATTCACCATCAGCAGAAATTGCCTGGCACCCCTTGTGGTCAGAGAAAGAGAAGCAAAAGTAAGTCATTGAGTGTCCAGTGCTCCTGTCATCCAATGGATGAGGCCGAGAACAGACATGTCACTGTAGGGATGGTTGGGTAGGAGTTAAAGTGGTTGGCTACAGGAAGCTCAAGTTTAGACCTACATGGCATAGGTGTCCAGCAAAGCGGTCAGCCAATCAGTGCTGGTCTCAGTGATGTAGAGGACACCACAATGAGAACACTGAATGCCCTGGATTAGTTTGTATGATGTGCATATAAAGTTCAGCCTCAACTGGAAGATCTGAGGCCCATTTTAAGTTTGGAATAGTAGACTGTGCCCTTGAGATTGTTGAGCATGCACATGGTTCACATCTTCCTAAATATTGCTTTCACAAACTTCTATCATACAAAACAGTGGAGCTGGTGAGAGGGGTCCTTCCTTGTGCACAGGGTGCTCAAGGAAAGGGTAGAAGCAGGGACATTAGTAATGTTTAAAAGACAGGTAAGTGGATAGGAAAAGTGATGAAGAACAGAGACCAAATCGATTGGTTGGCATGGATATTGGGCTGAAGGGCCTATTTCCATCCTGTACATCTCTATGACAATTCTTTCTCTCCTCCTGATGCTGCTCGACCTACTGAGTTCCTCCAGCAGGTTTTTTTGTTGTTGCTGCATTTGGGTGGAGTTGGGAAGTTTCAGTCTTCAAGTTCAAATTCAAGTTCATTATCATCCAATTGAACAACAAGACAGCGTTCTCCAGTCCTTGGTACAAAAACACGCAAACATTCATCCAGCCAAACAATAACACACACAGAGTCAAACGATACATATGCAGTACTTTTCTACATATATAAATAAATAAATATTGTTAAATAAATAGTACAGGCTCAGATATTTTAGTATGAGCAGTTCATCAGTCATTCAGCATTTTCACTGTCCATGGGAAGAAGCTGTTCCTCAGCCTGGTGGTTCTGGCTCTGATACTCCTGTATCTCTTTCCTAACAGGAGTAGCTGAAAGTTGCTTCAGACAATGATCCCAGTAGTTCACATCAATTGAGGGGGTTGGGAGGGGAGGTGGGGGGGGGAGGGAGGGAGACTCCAGTGATCCTCTCTGCTGCTCTTGTGGTCCTCTGATCCAATCCTCTGAGACAATCCTCTGGTCTCAACCTTTTTCTTTCCCCTCACATACCACTTTAAGTAATCCCTATGCATTCGGGGCTCTGTAATTAGTAAGGGATTGTTTAAGCTGGAATGTGAGTGGGAAGGGAAGGTTGAGAATCACTGCTCTTGACCCAATTGTACTGAAATATTTTGCTTGAGAAAATATTGTAATTTGCCCATTTCCTTTGGAGTTATGAAACCATGCACATAACGAGTCAATTAGGTATGATTAAAAGAGTGGTTTTCAACCTTTTTCTTCCCGCCCACATCCCACCTTAAGCATTCCCTTACTAATAACAGAGCACCTATGGCATAAGGAATACCTAAAGTGGTATGTGAGTGGAAAGAAAAAGGTTGAGAACCACTGCTCTACAGCAACCGTACCACACAGTGATGGAACCATACAGCACATTCTTGACAGAGCTCCGGTAGAAATCTAACAATAATATAATGGACCTTGACATTAATAACATTTCCCATCCATGGTAAATGTTCCATTGACCTGTTCTTATAAATCAAGAATGAATAGACTCAATAATATGTGCCTTATTTGCTAAATTCACAGTGAGGGTGCCTCAGATTTAATTTAAACTTCTACAATGTGCAAAACTGAGTCAATGCTCCATTGTGTTTTAATATTTCCATGGAAAAGGCATTAATTGAAATCTTAATTGTTGCCTCATGATCCATGAAAACAAATAACACAATTGTAAATAGTTAGACATTTGACTATTTAAAAAACACAGGCACAGAGTTAGTGATTTGCTTGGCTTGAGGCCAAATTTTAAAATCACCAAGTCAGGATCCTCAGGCATTAGGGACCACTGCTACTATTTATCTTTTGACATGTCTTGATAGTACAGCACATCAAATGTTCTGATATTTTCCTCCAATTAATTGGAAGTCTATAGTTGCTGTGTATCAAATGCTGTCTCAGTTGTACCACAGTGAGGAGCAGTCAAATGGAAGGCCAGGACTTTTCCAACAAAAGAAAGAAGCAATAATGTATTTCCAACACCTTCCACAACTTCAGGATGACCCCAAAGCCCTATTCTGTCATTTATCCTTTTCAAGTCTAGTTCCTTCTATCCTGACACCAAAAGGCAGCACCGTCAATCGTTCGGAAGCACAGGGGGTAGTCTGGATTTTGTTCCGATCTATGAGTTGGGCTTGGACTCGCACCCTGTTCTCTTAAAGTCAAGATTCCATCACTGAACCAAGGCTGAAACTCTGAGATAGGGTGAATATAAAGGGCTGACATTCCAATGACCGTGATTCCTATAAAACACAGGTCATGCACTGTCATTAGTTTTAGACTAATTGCAAGTTTCTTGTTTAATATACAAAAGTGCTGGGGAAACTCAGCAGGTCATGCAGCATTCCTTAGCATAAAGAACCGCTGTGTGACCTGTTGAGTTTCTCCAGCACTTTTGTGTGTTAAACTACAATCACAGCGTCTGCAGAGTATCTTGTTTAACTGCTGGTTTCCTGTTCTCTTTTCAACAAATAACAAAAATACAGCCACAGAGGAGATGAGGGGGGGTCGAAGAAATTATCCTCCTTCAAAAGATATGTAAAGATGCGACCTAATGTATTGAGGATGGCTGTGGCTTATGAGAAGTGTTTTAATAGGGAAGGTCTTTCCTGGACCCACTAATTGGCAGTATTAAACAGGTCAGATGCAATTCACTTCCTTTTTATCCTGTCCAATTTACATATGAAAGCTGGCTCTAGTGTGGAGAAATTATAGATGAAAAATGATAGTCAGCATTGTAATCTACAAGCAGTTCAAAAGAGAAAAGTGATCAATCCAAGTAAAATGCTGCTTCATTCAACTTGCACAGGCCTCAGTCCTCTCACTCCCCGTGCAGCACACAAATACGCTGGAGAATCCCAGCAGATCACGCAGCTTCCTTACAAGTCTGACCAGGCCTGAAATGTTGGTTACCCTTCACTCCAGCACATGTATATTGCACTCAACCCCAGCATCTGCAGACTTTCTTGTTTAACTCTATTCCCTGTACAGGAACTAATTCTGAGGCCCAGTCCTCTTCACTATCTTGTATACATACCACTTCCTATATGTGAGCCTGCGGGGTGGGAGAGCCTGTGGGGAGGGGTTACAGATGGCAGTTCTTTTCTATTTGCTAGTTCAGCACAGGTTTTGAACTTTCCTGGATTCTTCCTGATAGACATGGCACAGTGCAGCCCAATTTCTTTCTGAATTTAGGCATACATACAGCATGGTAACAGGTCTTTTTGGCCATAAGCCCATGCCACCCAATTACACCCAAATGACCTACAACCCCTGGTACATTTCAAATGGTGGGAGGAAATCAGAGCGCCCAGGGAAAACCCATACAGACTTGGAGAGAACACACAAACTCCTTACAGACAGCATAGGATTCAAATCCCAGTCCTGGTCGCTGACGCTGCAACTGCGTTGAGCTATCCACTATGCCAACTGTGCCACCCCAAGGAAGCAAGGAAGGGTAAAGAATTCCTGTTGCACAGAATGGTAACTGTGCTGCTTGAGTATCAAATTGGGGAAGCCTTCACACAGGACAATTCTTCATCGCAACAGGGAAGGTCAAAGGTTCCACTGTAACAATTCAGATTCTGCATGTCATCTGTTCCACGCACAAGGGCCCTTGTAGCTTCAGTTCCATTGAAAGATTATTGCCCCGAACCATTAGATCTGCTTCTCATGCTACAGAATGCAACCTGACCTGAACATTTCCAGCACCCTCTGTTTTTATTTCAGGTTTTCTGCATCAGCTGCTCTCTGATTTTTGGCACTCCCGATATCAAACACAGAACAAATATTAATTTCAGCAGCTCTTAGATGTATCATGGAATTTCTTCGGGTGACACAGTGGGCGTAGCAGTTAGCAAAACACCTTTACGGTGCCAGCGATTGGGACCAGGATTTGAATCCCATGCTCTGGTTGTATGTTCTCCCCGTATCTGTGTGGGTTTTCCCTGGGGGCGCTGGTTTCCTACCAACATTCAAAACATATCATGTTAATGGGGTGTAAATTAGGTGGGCTGGACTCGTGGGCCGAAATAGCCTGTTACTGCGCTGTATGTCTAAATTTGACTTCAAAGTAATGCCTCTGCATTGATTTTGAACACATGCATGAGAACTTTATGACACAACAGGCTTTCTAACTTTCAAGTGTAAATGACAATCCAGCTATTTACTATGATCAAAGTTTGTCCAGCAAGACCATTCAATAATCACAATTGAATTCATATGACAATCTGGCCCACCTTGTCCTTAATTTTTTAAAATTTAATTTACACATACAACACAGTAACAGGCCACAAGCTGGTGCCACCCAAATACACCAATTAACCTACAAACTCCATACATTTTGAAGGGTGGGAGGAAACCTATGCAGACACAGGGAGAATGTACAAACTCCTTACAGATAGTTCTAGATTTGAACCCGAGTCGCTGGTGCTGAACTACCCGAAGGAGATGATCGTGGACTTCAGAAGTGCCAGGAATGCCTACTACACATCAATAACTCTGTAGTGGAGAGAAGAGAATACCAAGTTCCTTGGACAAACATCTCCTCAATTGTCAAGAAGGCACAACAGCAACTGCACTTCCTGAGAAGAATGAAGTGGGCAAGGCTACCGGCCACCATTATGTCAACTTTCTACAGGAGCTCTATTGAAAGCGTCCAGTTCAGCTGTATGCCTCGGTTGCTATAGAGAATTGGATCGGAGGTGAATACACAGAACCATAAGAGTGGCAGAGAGGATCACTGGGGTCTCCCTCCTCCCCATCAATGTGATTTACCGGGATTGTTGTCAGAAGAGGGCACACAAAGTCATTGGGGACCCTACCTCCCAGCACACAGCATCTTTCAACTACACCTGTCGGAATAGAGATACAGGGGTATCACAGCCAGCACCACCAAGCTGAGAAACAGCTCCTTCCCGCAGGCAGTAAGAATTCAGAACGACCAAAGGAACTGCTCACACTAAATAGCTGAGACTCTCATATCACAAAGCAACATTCATTTATTTAGTTTTAATTTAATTTTTAAAAAATTTAGACATACAGCAAGGTAACAGGCCATTTCAGCCACGAGCCTGTGCCACCCAATTGATCTACAACCCCCCCGGTACGTTTTGAACTGTGGGAGGAAACTGGAGTCCCTGGGGAGAATGTACAAACTCCTTACAGGCAGCGCAAAATTCAAACCCCTGGTCCCGATCTCTGACGCTGTAACGGCATTGTGCCAAATGCTACACTAACCGTGCCACCCCAATATTTTACCTATGTATATTGTACTGCGTATGTATTGTTTGTCTGTATGTGCCTTATGTCTGGTTGTGTGTCTGCATGTTTTGCACCAAGGATTGGAGAACATTGTTTCATCTTAACTCATCTGCATGCCTTGACAGTTAATGACATAATTTTATCCATCTCCTCACCAGCATTGCCACTTTGTGAGAGGATGCTTTCCTGATTTTGTTCTTCCCCAGTCTGAAAATCTCTTCACCTTCTTGCTCTATATTTTTCTGGTGAGGTGGGAGGTACATTTTTGTACCCCTTTACCTCCCACATGCACTCATCAAGATTCTTCACCCAAGCTCCATCATCTGGTTTCAGTTTCTACATGTAGGCTGATTAAACTCTGCTCTAGAACCTTTCTCGACCCCTCCACTACATTCTCCCATGGTTTGTTCAACAATCAGAGGGCTCTTCTCACCAACAGTCATGGATCACCAGAACTCTATATCAGAGGATAGAACATCAGAGGTAGATACATTTTTGAAAGATCGGGTCAGATAGAGCCATGGACAACTGGGATAGAAGGGGAGATGAAGTTTATGGCAGATCAGCTGTGATCATATTGAATGGCAGGGAAGGCTGGAGAGGCCATAACCTACTCCTGCTCCTGTTTTATGTTCTAGTGCTAAGTGAGCTGAAATCTCCTCCAACCAACAATGTTGGGCTAAATTGCTCTGGAGGGAACCTCCATGCCTCCAGGTCAACCTCTGGACTGGTCTACTGCCACACTCATTTCTTGCACTCTTGGAGACTTGAAAATTTGGGGTGGGCCGTGGGCGATGACTGAATCTCAGGCAGTACAAAACCAAGGCCATGCCCACAGACCATACAAAAGGACAATTTCTGAAAATCATAAAAAGACATTGAGATTTATATAAAACATTGATATCAATATAAATGAAACCAACTGGTGACATCATTCAAATATAGAGTTCAGGGGCTGGAGGCGAATGTCCCCACTCACAACAGCATCAGGCATACAACAGGAGGTCAGCAGCGATTGGTCTAAAATGTGCTGAGGCTGCACTGTGAGCAGGTGGGGGGCATCTGTACAGTCTCGGCAGCACATTGATAGCGCAGTCCAACTCATTGTCTCCAATTCTAATCCCTCACCACCCACAATCTCCACTCCCCTGGCCATGTGAACTCAGAAATGAACTTTCATTTGCGTGTTCACATCACCACAAAGTCAACCTCTTTCCACTTGTGCAACATTGCTCTGTCTGCCCCAGCTTAGCTCATTTCCACTTTTGATTCGCTTTACAATAATAAGTTGCTGGTTGACATCTTATTTTCCGATCTTAGCAAACTTATATTCATCCAAATTTCTATCTTATCCTAACTTGCATCACATCATCAGCCCTGTTATCATTGACTCATCCAGCCATGAAACAATTCCATTTTATTCTTTATTTTCATGAAGCAAATGGGATTAACCTCACACACCAACTAAGATGCCATGGGTGAGATGAGCCAAAGGGCCTGTTCTGAGCTAGATGACCTTATTATTCTCCACCTTTTTAACTCATGACTGTCTGAATATTCTTCAATCTGGCTGGAATGTGGACATTTCCAAGTTGGCTGGTGATCGTGCTTTCGGACAATTAGGCCTTAATCTCAGTAACCTTCTCCTTAAATTGCCCCATTCTCAAGTTAAGAAGCTCCATAAAGAAAGAGTGCACCGCTTTGAACAAGCCGCTGGTCATCTTACTTCTCTGGCCTCACGTTCAGATTTTGCAAGCTCTCATTACAGGTTAAAGATGCTCTATTGTAGTCTTAGACTGTTAACTTCAACAAATTGTTGTTTCCCATGGTAGGAGAGTTTAGGTCAAGAGGCAACAATTTCAGGATAAAAGGGTGTCAATTTAAAACAGAAATACGGAGAAATTTCTTCAGCCAGAGGGTCATGAGTCTGTGGAACTTGTTGAGGAAATGAGGTCATTGGGTGTATTTAAGACAGAAATTGACAGGTATTTGATCAGTCTGGGCATCAAGGATTCCACGGAGAAGGCTGGGGAGTGGGGGGTGAGTGATAAGGATCAGCTCATGATTAAAAGGCAGAGCAGACCTGATGGGCCGATTGGCCTACTTCTGCTCTTGTATCTTATGAAATTGACTGCCGACAAGGTGGAGGAGTGAAACACAGAAGTCTGCTGATGCAGTGATTGTAGTAAAAACTCAGCAGGGAAAACTGCAATGATAAAGATACATAACCATTGTTTTGGGCTCGAGCCCATCATCAGGTATAAGGATGGGGACGTCACTTATGACTGCTTGGAGCTATTTTATCATGGTAAAATAATCCCCAGGGGTGTACTCACTTTGACTAAAAACCTACCTGAAGAGTTAATTTTCACGGTGTTTTAAAAGAGGAAATGCTTGGAAGGGGATGCATACATAAACTGAGAGCTTTAAGGAGGGAATTGTAGAAGAAAATCCAAAAAAGTTCAGACGACGGGAATTTGAAATAAAAGCAGGAAATGCTGGAAGCACTCAGAAGGTCAGGCAGCATCTGCTGGAAGAGAAACAGTTAAATTATTGGGTCCAGAATGGGAAAAGAATAGAACAAGGGAAATTATACATTTCGGGGCTTTGGCTGGTGAAGTATGAGCACCAGCTGGTGGGGTGATTAAATTCATGATTAATATTCCAGAATTCGTGTGGTGGAAATATTGTGGAGAGATGTAGATTGCAGCAAGGGGAATGGAAACGTCCAAGCATTTTAAAATCTAGTCATTGTTTGGACAGAAGCCAGTGTAGGTCAGCGAGTGACGCATGAATGAGACTTTGTGAGAGTCAGGAGTTGGGCCATGTAGTCTTGGATGTGAGAATGAATTTTACATTTAAATTTAGACATAACAAGCCCTTCTGGCCCAAGAGCCCATGCCCCCAAATACACCACCAAGAATCCTACAACACCTGTACGATTTTGAACAATGGGAGGAAACCGAAACACCAAGAGGAAATCCATGCAGACACAGGGAGAATGCACAAACTCCTTACAGATAATAGCAGATTTGAACCTGGGTCACTGGTGCAGTATAATAGTATCAGACTAACCTCGACATTAACCACGTCGCCCACTTTGTGGAGCTGAAAGATGGGAGACTGACCAAAAGAGATCTGGATCCGTCAGGCAGAATGGCTGAAGATTTTTGCAGCAGGTGATGTGAAACAATTTGTGTTCTGAGCACTGAAAGGACCCAAAACACTTTTAGAGAAATGATGTTTTTCATGAGATCAAGAGGATGAATTGCACAACTGCCTCCAACACGTGATCCACACTCAACATCTTGCTTATTTTGTCTGATGGGTGAACGGTGGAGAATACCAAACCAAAATCTGCCCATTTTGGCAAGTTTGCAAGTCAGCTGATTTTCTGCCAGGTTCCAACAGAGCTGAATCTACTAAGTAAAGTTCAAAAGTTCAAAGCGCAGATTTATAAGCAGAGAACATTAATGACATCACGTACAACTCTGAGATTCTTTTTCCTGAGGGGTCAGGCAGAATTTCTACTTATCAGTAATACAAAAATAAACTGTACTCAAGAAAAGCTATGTATACAAAAGAGAGAAATGTAAACAAATTGACTGTGCAATACAGAGAAAATAAATATTCAGTAATATATAATGTACAAAATAAGTCCTTAAATCAGTCCCTGATTGAGTTTGTTGTTGAGGAGTTTGATGGTGGAGGGGCAGCACCTGTTCCTGAACCTGGTGGTGCGAGTCTTGTGGCACCTATACTCTTTCCTGATGGCAGCAGCAAGAACAGAGCGTGTGCTGGGTGGTGTGGGTCCATGATGATTGCTACTGCTCTCTGTTGGCAGCCTTCCATGTGGATTTCTCTATAGTGGGGAGAGTTTTGCCTGTGATGTTCAGACCAGTGAGCAGGGGAGGCGAGCATCAAAGACCTCCACATGGTAGCTGCAGCTTCTAGTGAGCGAACCACTTCCATGATCCTGACGAGGGAGGCATTGTTCTCTGTTGGGTTGCTCTCAACTGCAGCCCTCTCACGCATGCATCTCGGATGAGTCACTCAACTTCTCCAACAGTCACACCAACTTCAACGGTGCATGGGTGTGCTAACTCTCGTAGAGTCCCCAGGTAAGCAACGGCCATCTTACCTGGCTGCTGTACTCTGATGCTGAGTAGGTACCAGGTGTAGAGTATATTTGTCAGGGGCCAGTACATACCTTCCAGGGTGGCCGTTGCAGGTTCAAAGTCTGTGCAGTCTCTGATGGCCTGGAAAGCATGGGGGTTCAGCTTGGTGCGTAGGACCGTGAGCTTTTTCTGGTTCATATTGATGACCTCCGCTTGAGTGTGGATGATTGCCTCGATCACATGCTTCCAGATCTCAAAGTATGCTGGAGCGTCTGAGTGCTGAGAGACTACGTCCAGCCTCTCAAAGGTGAGGAATCTCTCCATGGTCCTCAAATCTTTAAAATGATTAAATTGTGGTGCACTGTGCAGCAAACAAACACAAAACTTGAGAAGACTGTACTACAGGCTTTAATCAGCTTAAAGTTGAACACCAAAGTGAACATCAGGTGTGTGGAGCCTCTGGTTCCACGTGCCCGACTGATTTAGGAAGGGGCCGGCTCGAGTCTTTATATTGACACTGGGTAGGTGGAGCCAGTCTCCCAGGTTGCCTACCTGCAGTTACAGTGGTTGTCCCCTGCAGTGTGGCTATAGTAATAGTTGTATCACCACAAACTGCATTTCAAATCCAGATTGATTTCAGGTTTGATGGCCTCTCTGTTTATGGGTTATGGCCATGTAGAGCTTTCTCTGTATAATTCATTTCCCTAAGCCTGCCCTCGTATTCCACATACATAATGATCAGGATGGCTTGAAAGTTGAATATATTTAAATAAAAATGGTAATTAGACTTAATAATTATACATTTATTTATTCCTGGTGTTGTACAGATAAGATCATAACCAATATTTTTTTTTTCCTTTTTTAATATTCATAGACAAATCCTTTATCAGCCAAATGGAGAAAAAAGAACCTTGCATTTCATCTGGCAAGCATGTCATGACAAAGTGTCTTAAGTACAGTGGCAGGAAGTTTGTACCATGCAAATGTGAACTGTTCCTACCCTATTTAAGATTTCCTGCTAGTAGACACTTGTTTCATTTCTTTACTGTCGGCTTTTAAAGTCTTCAATTACGGAGGAGTATAGCACCCCATCTTATAGACCTCTATTAAGTCACCTCTCATTCTTCTTCGTTCCAAAGAGAAAAGTCCTAGCTTAGTAAACCTTGCCTCCTCAGGCTTATTTTCCAATCCGGGCAACATCATTGATAAATCTCCTCTGCTCCCTCTCCAAAGCTTCCACACCCTTCCTATAATGACTTTTAGCAATATCCAAAAATTAGGACGTAGCAAATTAAACACCATCTGCTGGAGGAACTCAGCAGGTCAGCAGCATAGGAGGGAGAAAAAGAATGGTTGATGTTTCAAGTGCAACCCTTTATCGAGTCTCAATAAAGGGTTTTGGCTCATAACATCGACCATTCTTTTTCTCCCACTGATGCTGGTCGCCCTGATTACATCTGCAGTCTCCTATGTATCTCTTATCAAGTTAAGCCTATCTTGTTGACTTGAATTATTCTATAAGACTGCCATTAACCTTTTATCGGGTATGTCCCTACCCTCCCTCCCCCACCAGGACTCTGCTAAAAGTTTAGGGCCCCCTTCTCTGCGAAGCAGTCAAGTTTTGGCTTCTTCCGTACTTCTACTGACTGCATAAAAAAAACAAGAAATATTCATGTTACGTGAGGTGAAAAGAAAACAAAGTCTTTTACTTGAATGTGCTATGGTCCCCGGGTGAGGTGGGGTGGAGCGTAGCATTGAGAATGGCTGCTGTAAACATTGACTTGAAGTGTAATCTGCCTAAACTGATAGATAGGATAATATTAACTTAAAAATGCTTCAGTTACAACATAAATTCTCTCCTGAAAGTGCTGACAGATTCTAGGAGGCACTTCAAACATGTGTGTTGCAGTACTAGGCCCAAGTCTATGCAATGAATGTTGATACACTATTTTACAGATGGGAACATAGGCACACCCGTATCCCCGCAGGGTTCGAACGAGATTCAGGACAACATTTAAGAGCAGGATCTCTGACAGGATTTCTTAGGTGTGTTTGGGTAAATTGGAGAACTCTTTTGCTTATTTCAGGCAGGAAATGCTGACTCGGTGTCTGCCAGTAAGTTCAACCTAGATCTTTGGCAGTGACTGTCCCATCCTATCAGAGGCCTTCCCTTTTGTTCTTTTTTTAAATTTCGTCTGCAAGTTAAAACCTTGTTAATCTCAGAATGTTCTCCATTCTGATGAAAGATCATTAATTTGAAACATATGCTGTTTTCCTCTGTCTACAGGAGCTCCCTGAATGTTGGAGATGTGTTTTCCAGAATTGCCTGTTCGTATTTCAGATTTCCAGAATCCACGGAATTTGACATTTAATAATTTATGAAGCAAGCAGGGAAAAAAGCAAGCATCTTGAACACCTGACTCAACTCATCAGAATTTTACTTTCACCATGCCTTTCTTACCTCTAGATCTGATCATCCCAAATACCCTTGCCTCGCCCCACCTCCTTCATTCTCTATGAACTTGAACTCATCAAAGATGCTTCTATCCATGTACCAATCCCTTTTCTCCTTTGAGCTCATTGAACCACAAGGCTTCAGATAAAGCAAGAACATGTTTGAAAAATTATAAGGTTTTTTTTCAAATCTCTTTATTGTTTTATCCTTTTCTACCTCCAATGTCATTTGTTTCCAACAGACCCTCGAAAACACCAGAAGGCATTTACCAGGATGCTGAATGGATTAGAGCATATGAGCTATGGAGAGGTTGATCAAACTTGGTTTGTTTTCTATAGAGCATCAGAGACTGAGGGAGGCAATGATAGAACATTACAGTCCATTACAGGCCCTTCAGCCTTCGATGTTGTGCTGACCCATAAATTCCTACCAAAAAAACTCAACCTTTCCTACCTTGTAACCCTCTATTTTTCTTTCATTCATGTGTCTGTTTAAGAGTCTCTTAAATTCTTCTAATGTTTCAGCCTCCACTACCATCCCCAGCAAGGCATTCCAGACATGCACAACTCTTTGTGTAAAACTGTACCCCTGATGTCTCCCCTAAACTTTCCTCCCTTCACTTTGTACTGATGTCCTCTGGTGTTTGCTACTCATGGCCTGGTAAAACAAAAAGGTACCAGCTGTCTACCTTATCTATGTTTCTCAGAATCTTGTAGACCTTGACTAAGTCACCTCTCATCCTTCTTTGCTCCAAAGGGGAAAGTCCTAGCTCTGTCAACCTTGCCTCATAAGACTTATTTTCCAATCCAGGCAACATCCTGGTAAATCTCCTCTGAAGCTTCTCCATAGCTTCCACATCTTTTCTATAATGAATTTTAGAACTTCATAAAATTATGAGATATGTTGTTCGAGTAGACGGTCAGAATTCTTAACCCAGGATGAAAATGTTGCATACCAGAGGATATGCATTTAAGAAGGGTCTTGTTCCAGGAGCTTCTGCATGTTGCACGTAATACTGGTGTGGAGCTTGCTGCTTGCAACTGGTTATTCCTGAAGAGTTCAAGCCCAAAATGTTGGTTATGTATCTTGACCTTTGCCGATCTGCTAATTTTGTCCAGGATTATGTTTTTATTTCTGTTCTGCAGATGGTTTTTAAAGGGTTTGTAGCCACGCGCTACTCGAAAGACACACACATGTAGTGTAGTCAGGTTAAGCTCTGAGTTTTATTAGGGCTCAGGCCCGACTTTTATACTTGCGTTGTTCCCACTGTGGCCCCCCATTTTGTGTAACAAAAGCAGGTTTCCTGCAGCGGGTACTTTCCTGCATAACAACGCCGTTCTTCCCTGCACACTGTACCTGTCTGTTAGCTGCGTAGCGCCATTTTGGAGTCGCTGGCCTTTAAGCTGCCCTTGTCATTCACCTGCCAGTTCTCTTGTTGGGGCTAATGCCGCTGTGCGGGCTGCTGGCCTTTGGTTGTGCTCGCCGCCTGGAGTGCTGGCTCGATCGCCAAAGTAGCGGGCCGCCACAAGTTTTTAATTATTCCCTCCTCACGTAACAAACCACAACTTTGCTGTATTGTTGGCCTCCTGGATCACCCTTGTGATAATTCCCCAGAAAAAGGGAAGCATTTAGCCAATGTTTTCATTGACTTCAAAGCATCTTCTTTTGCCTATTCGTGTAAAAGCAAGTTTAAAATAGGAAGAAGAGGCTGGGTGGGGGTGGGGGGGGGAGACGCCTTCTCTTCCCTAAGAAACTGCAAATCAATTCTTGAATTGACAAGTACCATTCATAAAATTTGCTGTATCTTCCATAAGATATTTTCCACTCCGGTTCACCAGTACTTCAGATAATATTTAAGTTGTAAGCATGATACATATTGTATATTATGAAACTTTTCCTTTCTCTTTACGAACCTATCTTTTTGACCACATTTTTTGGTGTGTTTGCTCTTTTATCTCCTATCATGGCTCAACATCAAATTCTGTTAAAGTTCCTGTGAAATGGCCTGAGATGTTTCACTACATTAAAGTGCTGTTGAGATGCAAATTGTTGTGATTACAGATTCTTTATAAAAATTACCAAATATAGCAAAGCATTTAAGAAAATCTATATTAGTTTTCGAGTTGTGCTGTGAAATAAATAGTCTATTTAACAATTCCCTTCATTTTTATTTTCACAGGTTTCAAAAGAAGCAAAATCAAGAAGTCTTACAAATGAGCTACCAACCTGTGGTCTAGATGAGTTGAAGGGCCTGTTTCTCTTCAGTATGTCTTCTGCCTCTAACTTGTTACTACCTACATAGGATAACATACAAAATCAAAACTTTAATCTTCAGGTTCTCTTTTCATTTTCTCTGTGGTCTACAGTTTCCCTTGACAAGTGTCAATAAGGGCGGCACAGTTGGCATAGAAGTTAACGTAACACTTACAGCACTAGCGGCCTGGACTCAAATCCAGCATTGTCTGTAAGGAGTTTGTACATATTCCCTCTCTCTGCATGGGTTTCCTCCGGGTGCTCTGCTTTCCTCCCACCTTTCAAAAAGTGAGGGGGTTGTAGGTTAATTGGGGTATTTGGGCAGCGTGAGGGCATGGGCTGGAAGGGCCTGTTGCCATGCTGTCTGTATGTCTAAATACTTGAGACTCATTACAGAGTAGTGCAAGTCTCAAAAAAACACAAGATAATAATGAATGGAGGACATTCAATCAACCCTATTTAACTCTCTGAAACAGATTCTCATGTCTAATTACTTCTCAAATCCATCATATTTCTGACTTTCTGCAGATCTATTTTAGCCATTAAGATATATTCTTACTGGATCACTTCTGTTCCAAACAATTATTCTCAAAAGATTTCTTTCCAGTTCCCATTTGTATCTATTAACTGGGCACCTAAAAACATTGTGCAATCTGGACACTCCGTCAAAGACCATAGTTCAGTCCTCTCTGCTCCTCCCTTCTCTGCAACTTAGAACAAACCTGCATTTTAATTTTTACAAGTTCTGGTATTGGATTATTGACCTGAAATGGTAACTCTGGTTCTCTCTCCACAGATGCTGCTTTGTCTGCTGTGTATTTTGACAGGATTCTGCTTTGATTTATTTTTTTGTCATCTGGTGAACAACACAAATATTCTATATCTGAGAAAATAAACTAGTCTTGTGAGGAAAATCACTAACACTTACATCACCTCTCCAAGCTGTTCATGGTGGATTGTTAAAACAATGAATTCAACTTATCCTGATACTGTTCCCTACTTTAAGCCCTACTTTGCTCCACCACTTTCTCAGGTAGAACATTTTGGTTTATGACCACCATCTGGGTGAAAAAAAACATTTCCTCAAATCTCTTCCAACTCTCTTCCTCTCACATTATATTGATATCGGTGGTTGAGACAGTGGTGAAGAAAGGAAATGAATTGCTGGCATTCATTTCAAGAGGAATAGAATATCAGAGCAGGGATGTGATGCTGAGGCTCTATGAGGCACTGGTGAGACCTTACTTGGAATATTTGGCTCCTCATTTAAGAAAGGATGTGCTGCTGTTGGAAAAGATTCGGAGGAGGTTCACAAGGATGAAAGGGTTATCATACGGAGAGCATTTCACAGCCCTTGGCCTGTCCTCATTGTGATTTAGGAAAATGTGAGGGGAATCTCATGAACTATTTTGAATGTTGAAAGACAGGGCAGAGTAAATGTTGAAAGATTATTTTCCACAATGGGAGAGCCTAGGAGAAGAGGGCACAACTTCAGGATTGAAGTGCGTCTGCTTAGAACAGAGATTCAAAGGAATTTATTCAGCCAGAGGGTGGTAAATCTGTGGAATTTGTTGCCACAGGCGGTTGTGGAGGCCATGTCATTGTGTGTATTTCAGGCAGAGATAGGTTCTTGATTATCCAGGGCAGCAAAGATTTTGGGGAGAAGGCTGGGCAGTAGGGTTGAGTGGGAAAGTGGATCAGCTCATGAGCGGGAGAACTCAAGGGGCTGACTAGCCTATTTTTGCTCCTATGACTTATGGTCACATTTCCTCTGAATTCAGAGAAACTTATGATGGGAAAGGTTTCTATCTACCCTGTCTCATATTTTGCATACCAATATCAAGTTCCCCTTTCAGTCACCTCTCCTCTAAGGAAATCAAACCAGTCTATGCAGTTTCTGCTCATAACTGAAACATTTGAATACTAGACAACATCCTGGTGAATCTCCTCTGTGCCTTCACCAGTGCAATCACATGCTTCCTTTCAAGTGGAGACCAGCATTACACATTTCAGCTGCAGCTTAACCAGTTTCATAAAATTGTAAAATGACCTCCATGCTCTTACATTGTATGCCCTGGATAATAAAGGCTGACAAATGCCTTCTTCACCTCCTTATCATCTGGTTTTGCCATCTTTAGGGATCTATGGACTTGTACACCAAGGTCCCTCTGTTCCACAATATTCCTCATGGCTCTCCTAGTCACGATGCAAATCCTAACTTTCTTAGATCTGCCAAATGCATCACTTTCAAGTCATTGGGATTAAATTCACAATACCAGTATTCCACCCAGCTTTCCAACTGAGCAAAATTGTTCTGTAGCCTAACTCTATTCTCTTCACTGTCATCACAACCACTAATTTTCATGTCATCCGCAAACTTGCATCATATCTCCTACATTCAAGGCTCGCCAGCAGCCATACTTTGCAAAGTGTTTGAGGAGATTTGGTATGCCTCTCGTAAACTTCTGCAGGTGTACTGTGGAGAGCATTCAGTCTGGTTGCATCACCGTCTGGCATGGAGGCGCTAAGTCTCAGGACAAGAAAAAACTCCAGAGGGTTGTTAACTCGGCCTGCAACATCACAGGCACCAGACTTCACTCCATCGAGGACATCTCCATGAGGCTTAAAAATTCAGCCTCTATCCTCAAAGACCGCCCCCCCCCCCGCTCCACCCAGGCCATGCCCTCTTCACTCTGGTACCATCAGGAAAAAGGTACAGGAGCCTAAAGTTGAGAACCCTCCTGTCATCAGATTTCTGAATAATCAATGATACTGCCTTACTTTTCATGGACTATTATTTTTATTTGAATTTTTAATGTATTTATTGTTGTAAGATAGTTATATAATGTTTGCGCTGTGACGCTGCTGCAAAACATCAAATTTCGTGACCTGTTCATGACAATAAATCACGATTTTGATTCAAATCATTCATGTATATGACAAACAGAAAAGATCTCAGCACCAATCCTTACATACTAGATATAGATTTCCAATCGCAAAAGCAGTCCTACACTGTTATCTTTTGACTCTTACCAAACCAACTTTAACCGATTTGCTTTGAATCTCTTTGGACCATGTGGGTCTTTCCATAAGGCCTTACTGAAGTCCGTGCAAACTACATAACTGCTTTTTCCTCATCAATATGTTTTGTTACATCTTCAAGAAAATTAATCAAATTAGTCAGACAAGATCTCCCCTCATCAAACCATCCTGACTATCTCTGATGAATGGTCAAAGGCAGCAGCTCCAAGGGAGATATTGTAGTTAAGGAAGCTTTGGTCATAGAATGGATAAGAGCAGAGTACAGTAGATTAACAATAATGTTGCCAAGAATGGATTATTTAATTTTTTTGGAACATTTCTCAGGCTGTTTTTTTAAAAAAAGGAGCAATTATGGGATGTCATAACCTTCATTACTAATCATGTGCAACCATTTTCATGTCCCACCCCCACATGACAGCAAGATGAGGCAGACGACCTGCACAACTCGATATATTAACAGAGGTAATTTGGTCAAGGGATATACTGTAATATTATGATAAGGATAATAGGATCTGGAGGACCTAATTTAATTTAGACATCTAGCACGGTAATAGGCCCTTTCAGCCCATGAGCCCATGTTGCCCAATAATACCTAATTGGCCTCTCCTCCCGGTACGTTTTGAATGGTGGGAGGAAACTGGAGCACCTGGACGAACCTCACGCAGACATGGGGAGAATGTATAAATTCACTACAGACTGTGCTGGAATTGAATCCCGGTCCCAATCGTTGGCACTGAAACAGGGCTGTGCTAACCACTACTTTAACCATGTGCCCCTTTCAGAATTGAGGCTAGATTGAAGACCATAAGAAATAGAATGTAAGAAATAGGAGCAGGAGTAGGAGATTTGGCCTGTGGGGCCTGCTAATGTATTTAAGATCAGCTAGTAAGGATCAGCTATTAAAATATTAAAAGAATCAGAAAACAGCCATCATAATTCTTTGGACACATCATGCCAAGAGATACATTAGAACATTTAGTTACAACTGGAAAGCTGGAAGGAAAAAGTAGCAGAGGCAGAGAGAATGAAAATGATAGATGGATTAACATCATATTTAGAAATAGGGGAGGCAACAGTACCAGAGGGTCAGAGACCGTGATGGCTGGAGAGACATGATTGCCCTCGCCGAACAGCAAAACACCAAAACAAATACTTCCTTGACATGAGACCTGGGCCTAACCCACAGAAAAAAAACTTGAGAACATGTTGAACCACAGGGGTTCTTAGACACTCATTTCCAAGTCCAAAATTAGCTGGCATCCCAAACCTCACACAACAGAGTTCTAAAACCTGCTCTCCCCTAAATCCAAAGCTTTTTGGATTTTTTGAACTTTAGGATGATCAATAATTCGCTTTCGCTAATATAACTGACAACGATATTCTCAGAGGGTATTTATGCCTAAATTAAATTGCTAAAGATGTATAAGACTAACTTGATGGGTCCTGGATCCTGATTGACATTTTACACCCATAACGAGAAGAGTTGCAAGGATTCTTGGAGTAATAACGGAGGGTGTGCAAAAATAAAACAATCAATGAAGGAAGAGACGGAGATTTAAGGAGGGAAATAATACACCCGATTCCCATAAGATCAGATGCCTTGTCGACTGTCTAAACACCAAACTCCACCCACAATCACACAATGGCTTGGCGGAAGCCTCATTGATCCAACACACTGGGTGCCTGAGCACCAGGCAGGAGAAACGAAACCTGTCTCAATTTCCGACAAATCTTTCAATATATTGCAGGAGTGCAAATAAGAGAGTTTTAGGAGGCGAACTCTAAAACTTGCCGAGCGAACAGTGGCATGTTTATGCAGGAAATGACTCACATTCTGTGTGTAATAGCCGCCTTGTCATTTTCAGAACGGATTGGGAGCAGGCGTTTCATGGATCCCTGAAATGATCAATGGGGCAAACTGCATGGAAACCACGTTTCATCGCGGACTAACTCTCCTTTCATTTGATGAATAAGATGGCACCAGAGATGAATGCTCAACGTTGAAACTGATTTCATGGTCCCCATATTGTTTCGCGAGGTCATCGGAAATCCAGCAAAAAGAAATATAATTTAAACCTTTCCTTCTTAAGAATTTAATACCAAGCGTGGGCGAAAATCCTTGCGGGCTCTTGAAACAAAAAAGTAAGGGTGGAATCGCGATCACTGGGAGAAGAGAGGAGCGAGCTCTCCTCTCGTCAGACTGATCGTGTTCAAGCCGACACAAGATTGTCTCAGGGAGGTTGAAAAGAGTGATGGAAAGGAAAAAGAAATCACTATTACACATCTTTAAGCAATTTAATTGAGGCCCTCCGAGATTTTCAGAGCCAAGTTTGGTCACATCTCCGTGCTTCCACGTATTGTAAACACACATATGCCTTCTCGTGGGGACTCACTCGCCATGGACCAGTTTGTGGGTGATCATTGCCCGGCAATTTCTGACCCTCTCTATTATAGACACAGCGAGAATAATGTACTTTTACAAACGTGTTTAATAAAGCTAAGGATTCTTTTCCAAATGTTTTCTTCCCCTCCCTCCCTCCCTCTGAATAATTCAACGTGACTGGTGAAAATATGAAGCAATGACGTGGATGATCGCAAACTTTTACCGAACATTTCCTATTTAATTGCGTTTCCTGCGCTACATCAAAAGAACTATCACATGACCATTGGGGAAAAAGGGGGGGGGGGAAGCGAAACTCAAATTTGGCAGGACGCTGCCTTTTTATTTCTGTGATAAGACCGAGGATTCGCCCCCTTGCCCTACCCCCAACCCCCCGCCCCAACCACTTGCCCCTACCCCCAACCCCCCGCCCCAACCACTTGCCCCTACCCCCCCGCCCCAACCACTTGCCCCTACCCCCCCGCCCCAACCACTTGCCCCTACCCTGCCCCCTTGCCCTACCCCCCAACCCCCGCCCCCTAACCCCAACCACTTGCCCCTACCCTGCCCTACCCCCAACCACTTGCCCCTACCTTGCCCCCTTGCCCTACCCCCAACCCGCCGCCCCCTAACCCCAACCACTTGCCCCTACCCTGCCCCTTGCCCTACCCCAAACCCCCCGCCCCCTTGCCCCCCCCCCGCCCTCTGCACCCTTACCCCTGCCCAGCTTTTAACTCCTCCTTTTAAACTCCCCTCCCGACCACTCCACCTCTCCCTGCGTATGAGTTGAGCAAAGCGAATGGTTTATCCATTCACTGCCTTGGTTCTGCTGGGGGGGGGGGAAGGATTTGACATTCGCAAAACGGGCAAAATAGGGAGACTTTAATA